>NW_027467520.1:200000-207500 GCF_046742065.1 Oratosquilla oratoria
GTAATTCTGTTTTTAAAGATACAATAAATATTTATGATACTACAAATTTGAATTACATTAATGGTTGGACATATACAAGATTATATCTAGAAATGAAATCTTAGAATTACAATTAAGTTTAACATGTTATATATATAAATATATATATATATATATATATATATACATATATATTTATATATATATATATATATATATATATATATATATATATATATATATACATATATATATACATATGACAGTCAGCCATTTTGAGTCCACTGCTGAACAAAAGCATCTTTCATGACATTCTTCAGGACTGCGCCAACCTCTTCTACGTCAATCCCGCAAACTCCTCTATCTCGTCTCTCCACCTTCTGTCTGGTCTCCCTCTTGCACGCTTCCCGTCTTGTGGCGTCCACTCAGCAACACACTTCCTTCATTGATTCTCATTCGTTTCCACTAACTTGTCTGCCCAATTCCACTTCCTCTCGTTTACCGTCTCCACATTATCTTCCACTTTAGTCTGCTCTCTCACCCAACTTGACCTCTTTCGAATCCATCAGCGTAATTCCCACTATAGATCTCTCCATTCTCCTCTGTGCATTCCTTAGCTTTGTCTCCATCGCCTTCGTCAGTTTCCAAGTCTCACATCCGTAGGCTATTTCTGGCAGTATACATTGATTGTAAACTTAAATGTAAAAGGTAGAGATCTTCTCATAACCTTGTTATAATACTTACAAACATTTTCCAACCAATTGTAATACACCTTTTTATTTCACTATCACGATGACTAGTCACATTCACCATTTGGGCTAAATGATTATACTTTTCAACTTCCTCAAAACTCTCACCATCGGTTATGATATATCTAATTTCAACTTTCATGTTGAACATTACTTTGATTTTAATCTTATTCATTTTTAAACCTACTTTAAGACTTTCCTTGTTCAGATCACTCATCATATCTTGCAACTTTTCTGCTATTTCTGAAATAAGAATGTCATTCGCAAATCATAGGTTATTAAAATATTTGTCAGTAATCTTCAAACTTTTCTCTTCCCAACTCAAACTTCTGAAAATCTCTTCCAAGCAAGCTGTAAATAATTTGAGTAAAATTGGATCGCTTTGCCGTACTCCTTTTTCGATCTTTATCTTTTCTGTATCTTTATGTATTCGAGTTACATATATATATATATATATATATATATATATATATATATATATATATATATATACACATACAAATATATATGTGTGAGACACAGACCGTGGATTGAAATTCATTGTATTCATATTTCCTGATAAAACTAATGATAACACTAAGTTAATTCTAAAAGTAAATAGTCATGAAAATAATCTACATACTGAAGAAGATTTAGACAGATGATCAAAGTAGTCAAAAATTCGGATCATGAAATTTAATTCAATTAAGTATCAATTCGCGCACATAACTTAGAAATAACAATAAGCACGGCTACAAGTTATTTTATGAGAATAATCACGTTGTTATTATCAATAACGAGTCTGGGATTATTAGGGAGAATTTTTTACTTTAAACGTCTAGCTTTCGTCAACCAGGTAAATCATTAGTGCACTCATTGTTAAAATCATATATTATTTAATCTATTATGTTGATCTCTTTTTAATTTATCTGTCTATTAATTTATATATTCATTTATTCACTTATCTGTTTCATTTATTTATACATTTTTTTCGTATGGATTCTGAATCTCAATAAATGCATTACAACAATAGAAATGTTACAGAAAAGAGATTCTAAATAGATGCGAAATATATGAAGAAAATTTGATAAAAATGAAACACACACGTACATACATATACCATAAGATCTCTTCCCCCTTATAAGGGGGGGTAGCCAGCCAAGCCATGCTCTCATCCAACACCCATTTGTTGCCCCATTCCATCTTAGCTCCTTGTGGATGAAAGGCCATCCCTTTCCCCCGCCCACTATTTGGTTCAAAAGCAATGCAGCAAGGCATAACACCCTTGCATGAAAACTACCGTTCAAAGATAAGTAGATAGGTGAATAAGTAAATAGGTAAATAAATATGTATATTATTATATGAATGAATGTATATATGTAAATAAATGAATATAAATAAATAGATTAATAGATAGATAATAGAAAATAAAAATAGATGTATGAATAAATAAATAAATAAATCAAAATAAATAAATTAATAAATATATATATAGATAAATAAATAAAGTAAAAATATGACTGAAGATTTTAGTGAGATTTGATACAGGTGCTGAAGAACTTCAAGAGAAAAAATAAAAGAACTAACAATATCATTTTACTAAATTCTTACTAGACGAGAAACAATGGCTTAAGCAATCCATAATAAAGAACATAAAGAATTGAAGAGAAAGAAGAAGTTTGGAGGGGGAGGGGAAAGGTATGGAAGGGAGAGGAGAAAGGAAAGGGGGACGGGGGGAGGGGGGAAGGAGGACGGGGGGAGGGGAAGGAGGGGAAGGAGGGGAGGAGGGGAGGAGGGAGCGACAAAGGATGGGAGGAAATTGAGGGAGGATGAGGCGAGCGAGAGAGAGGAAGTAGGAAGAGTGAGGGAGAGAAAATGGGAGGAAGTGAGTAACG
The DNA here is from genome assembly GCF_046742065.1 of Oratosquilla oratoria. Classification (NCBI taxonomy): domain Eukaryota; kingdom Metazoa; phylum Arthropoda; class Malacostraca; order Stomatopoda; family Squillidae; genus Oratosquilla; species Oratosquilla oratoria. Next base: position 202,603 of record NW_027467520.1, read on the forward strand.
GAAATGGAGGAAGAAGAAAATAATGAAATCGAGAGGGAGGAGGGAAGAGGAAATAGAAGAGAAAGAGAGAAAAGAGAGAAAAGAGAGAGAGAAGAGAAGAAAAAGGAAGTGAGGAGGAATGGAGAGGAGAGGAGGTAAGAAAAGGGAAGAGAAGGAAAGAGAAGGTAGGAAAGAAAGAAAAGGTAAATGTTGAAGGAAAAGAGAAATAGGGGAAGTGAGGAAAAGGCAGGAAAGAGGGAAGAAAGAAAGGAAGGAAGAGGAGAAAGAATAAAAAAAGGATAGCAAAGGGAAAGGAAGGAAGGGGAAAAGAATGAAGGAAGGAAGAAAAGAAGAAAGAAGGAAGGAAGAAGAGAAGAAAGAAGGAAGGAAGAGGAGAAAAAAGAAAGAAGAAAGGAAGAGGAGAAAGAAGAGAAGTATAATGGCAAAGGGAAAGGAAGGAAGGAAGAAGGAAAGGAAAGGAGGGGAGAAGAAGGAAAGAAGGAAAGAAGAAAGGAAGAAAGAAGGAAAGGGAGGAAAGACGGAAGAATAATGAAGGAAGGAAGGACGGACGGAAGAGGAATAAAGGAAGAAAAGAAGAAAGGAGGAAAGGAAAGAAGGACGGAAGAATGATAAATCAAGGAAGGAAGGAAGGACGGAAGAATGATAAATCAAGGAAGGAAGGAAGGACGGAAGAGGAATGAATGAAGGAAGGAAGGAAGAAAAGAAGAAAGGAAGAAAGGAAGAAAGGAAGGAAGGATGGAAGAAGAAGGAAGGAAGAGGAAGGAGGAAAAGAAGAAATAAGAAAAGGAAAGACAGGCGAAAGAATAATGAAGGAAGGAAGGAAGGAAGAAAGAACAGAAGAAGAATGAATGAAGGAAGGAAAAAAAGAAAGGAGGAAAGGAAAGAAGGATTGAAGGAAGAATGAAGGAGGGAGATGGGAAAATAGGAAATAAGAAAAGATGAAAGGAAGGAAAATGTGAAAGAAGGGATGAAGGAAGAAGGGGAGGAGAGAGAGGGAGAGAGGGAGAGAGAGCGAAAAGTATGAAGGATGAAAGGGAGGAAGGAGGAAAGAAGGAATTGAGGAAACGGAGGAAGGGAAGGAGGGAGGGAGGGAAGGAGGGAAGGAGGGAAGGAGGGAGGGAGGGAATGAGGGAGGGAGGGAAGGAAGGAGGGAGGGAGGGAATGAGGGAGGGAGGGAAGGAGAGAGGGAGGAAGGAAGAAAGAAGGAATTGAGGGAAGGGGACGGGAGGAAGGGAGGGAAGGAGGGAGGGAAGGAGAAGGGAGGGAGGGAAGGGGAAAGAAGGGACAGAAGGAGGGAGGGAAGGGGGAGGGAGGGACAGAAGGAGGAAGGGAAGGAGGGGGAGGGAGGAAAGAATGGAGAGAAGGAGGGAGGAAAGGAGGGAGGGAAGAAGGTAGGGAAGGAGGGAAGGAAGGGAGGGTAGGGGTGAGGGAAGGAGGGAAGGAAGGGAGGGAAAGAGGGAGGGAGGGAGGGAGGGAGAGAAATGAAGGATGGAGTAGTCATTCATTAAATTTTCTTGAAGGTGACGTTGAACACCGGATCTCCATTGAATTGGTCTGAAAAAAAAGAAAGTGAGTGGGAGGAGTCTATTGATATATAGGGAACGGCGGCTCGCTCCCGAAAGGCCTTTTTGGGGACTTTGAGGACGAAAAACACGACGAAATTAAACGAAATAAGCAAAGAAAAGAAAGTGGGAGGCAAAAAAAGGTACTTCAGATTTATTGTTATTATTATTATTATTTATTATTATTGTGATTATTATTATTATTATTATTATTATTATTATTATTATTATTATTATTATTATTATTATTATTATTATTATTATTATTATTATTATTATTATTATTATTATTATTATTATTATTATTATTATTGTTACTATTATTATTATTATTATTATTACTATTATTTATTATTATTATTATTATTATTATTATTATTATTATTATTATTATTATTATTATTATTATTATTTAATTATTATATTATTATTATTATTATTATTATTATTATTATTATTATTATTATTATTATTATTATTATTATTATTATTATTATTATTATTATTATTATTATTATTATTATTATTATTATTATTATTATTATTATTATTATTATTATTATTATTATTATTATTATTATTACTATTATCATTATTATTAATTTATTATTAATTTATTATTATTTATCATTATCATTATTACTATTATTATCATTATCATTATTATTATTTTTATTCATTTATCTATTTTTTTTTTTTTTTTTTTTTTTTTTTGAGAGAGAGAGAGAGAGAGAGGGAGAAAGAGCAAGGAAGGGAAGGAAGATGACTGATCTGAAAAAGGGTAAAGAAGCTTCTGAGGTTCTCTGGAATGGATTCCGAAAGCGACATTTCACGAAAAAAATTCAATGAAGCGACTACGGCGATATACACAGACACCACCTGAGATATCTTTGGGTGCATGAGTGAAGGGGCGCATTGAAGCCGAGTTTAGGAAGCCTCAATGAAGAGGTGAGAGACAAAGGTCCCCCGCAGTCGTTAGAAGAGGATCCAAAAGCTTCTGGGTGTCGACTCCAAGTGTGTGAAGTGTCTTCCCTTTGTCCTCGGGGCGCGGAGGACACACCGACTCGTCTTTGGAGGACAATTGGGAGACGAAGAAATTCGAAACAAATCATTGGTTTCTTCTTCCTTTTGGGGGATTTTTGGTTCATGTACATAAATTATTATTTTTTTTTTTTTACCTCTTTAAAGGTGATGAGTTTTGAAATTGAAATATCGCTGTGAGCGAGCGTTAGGAAGTTTCGACCAGGAGTACACACACACACGTACACACGCACATACACACACATACACGCACATACACACACACACACACACACACACACACACACACACACACACACACACACACACACACACACACACACACGTATACATATTCATATATATATGAAGGCGAGATTTCATATGAAATATGACGAGAACGAGAACGACACTTGACTTCTTTGTTCTTCACGCAGAACTTCAGACTATGAGACAGCACCGCATAGTCAAGGAAAAACTGCGCGATTGTGTGTGAATGCCTCCATAGACTTACATTGTAATTGAACCGCCACGGTTAAAATCGCGGCGGTTGAAACCGCTAATGTGAACAGGGCATTAAGATGGATTAACTATCGAAGTGGCAATTGAAGAACCCACAGAGGAACCAATGACGAGAACCTTCCGATGGTGGTCCTGGAGGTGCAGCCCCGATGGGCTGACACTCGATCTTATAGTCGGACGTAAAATATATTTCTAATACATTTTACTGATTTTCATTTCATTTCACAAAAGTAGAAATGACAGCCGGACATTTTTTCCCTCCTATATCTTCCAGATATTGACTTAGACACTCACGTGTAAGTATAACACAGACACTAGTCACATTTTCTATGAGAGGGACTAAGGTCCGTTGACAGCAACACTGAGGCTGCGGATCCCCAGTCAGTGAAATTTAAAGCAAAGGTCAAGGTTATTGATTATCAACACCACACACACACACACATACACACACATACACACACACACACACACACACACACACACACACACACACACACACACACACACACACACACACACACACACACACACACACACACACACACACACACACACACACACACACACACACACACACACACACACACATGGAGTGCTGAACGTTTTCGTCTGTTGGGGCATCTTTCTTCGTCTTCTTTGTGTTCTTCTTCGTCTTTTTATCTATCTTCTTCGTTGTTTTCTTCGTTTTCTTGTTCTTCTTGTTCTTCTTCTTCTCCTTCAGGGTAGAGGACGGTATACATACAGACATAAATGAGAGGGTCTCATCATCAACATCTATGTACTTTGTGCACGACGGCCACCGAAGTACATAGATGTTGATGCGCCCTTCTCCATTTTCTTGTTTAGTTTCTGTACTTATGTTCTTCTATTGTTCTTCCTTGTGCTCTGAAGACGCCTTGATGGACGGAAGCATTTGGTGTTCCGATCTTTTGATTTCCCTGTGGTTTCTGAAAAGAAGAAAAAATACATGTGTGTGTGTATGTGCGTGCAAAGGGGGCGATGAAAGGTCGCCTCCCCGCCCCCCTACACTGGTGGACGTGGCAAACTGAGAGCACTGTAGCCACACTCGTAGTGTTGGGGAGGTGTTTGGTGGCGATAGGGAGTTTGAGTGGCGATTTTTATTTCGCGACTCTAGCGGCAGTCGCTGGAAGCAAAACAGCCCCCCAAAAAAGAAAGAAAGAAAGAAAGAAAGAAAGAAAGAAGAAAACAAAAAAAGAAAAAGAAAAAAAACCAGCGGCTTTCCGCAATTGACAGGCCTCACCCAAACAGGGGTTTCTCACTTCCCACGACGTGGGAGTGAGATGATGAGTGAATCCTTTGGGATTGTCGTCGCCAAGCAATTTTATTCAGCTGGGGGGAACCTCGTGGTTCCAAGAAGGATGTTAATCCTACTTTGGGCTAAAACATTAAAAGCACTTTGGGCTATGTGGTCAGTTGACTTTGGACTTATAATAAAGGAGATATTCTGGGCTAAATTTTCTCTTTCCGTGTTTCCTTGGTTGGAAAGTTAGTTTCCTAAAGGCTATTCTTATTCTATTATTTCTTTTCTTAATTTTTCTTATTTTCATTTCCTATGGGCTTTTTCATCCATTTCTTATTTCCTTGGGCATTTTATTTATTTATTTTTGTTATCCATTTCTTTTTTCTTTTATTTTTCCTTATTTTCATTTTTTTGTCCATTGTGGGCTTAATGGAATCCTTTTTTGGGCTATGTTCACTGCCTCCAGGAGATGATATCGCTCCTTGTGCGATACCATGCAGGAGGTGTCCTCCACTGAGGAGCGACTGGGCTCG
>NW_027467520.1:217500-220000 GCF_046742065.1 Oratosquilla oratoria
GGGGATACATGTATGGCAACACTCTTGTCGAGCGTGTTGTGGCCTATTTGAAGAAGATTTCTGATTTCAAGTTGCTAAAACAAAATAAATTAGTAAAATGTAAATAGACAAATAAACAAAAATGACTAAATAAATATATTGACAAATGAATATATTAAAAAATAAACAGGACAATAAGCAAAGAAGAAGAAATGATCATGGCTTATTTGAGACTGTAGGCGTATTCAAACGACCATAGTCTTGTGGAAAATAACGATGCTTTATGGTGATTTGTCGTCTGCATCGCTCAACCGCCACCTTCTCCCCCACACCATAATGTCAATATATCATCCGTTTTCGTGTAATTTACAATGCAAACGTACCTCATACATACACACTTTTGGATACTCTGAAAGCCTTTACGAAGAGATATGAATTATATAATTATATTCACACTTCAGGTAGCTTGAATTATGAATGCATAGAATTACTTTATTAACAGTTGTTTGTAAGTGAGGACATTTTACACTGGTTAACGTAAATACACAATGGCTTAGTCGCTATCGTTATAGTCACAACTAAAAAATAAAAACGGACATAGAAATATGTACTTTGAGATTATCCTCTTTCATCTCGTTTGAAGTAATGCTTATTATGGCTTATCCCTAGTTTTCTTTACATTTGTTTATTATTTAATTTGAATTTATATTGACTTGAATTGCTTATAAAATTATTCTATATTGAAACAATAAAAATGTAGACAATATATAGGCGACGTTTGTAGGTCAGACGACCAATGTGTTCGTCTGTGTGCAGACAACGGCTGCACGATGTCGACAAGCTTTCTTGCCTTACTTGACCGTTCCAGAAAACCAATAACGGTTTTATTCAAGTATATTTAAAGTAATGCAACCCGTTTACTCTGTCGACCAAGAGCAAACAAGATCTGTCACACATTTCAAACTTGTATGGCTGTGGAAAGTCGCCAATGTCAAAACGAACGAGGTTTGAAAAAATGTCCAATGACAAGTCAACAAAAGTAGCCAATCGCGTTGCTCGGTCGAGTATAGGCTCGGCCGACAGTAAGCCTGGGCTGAACTTTGAACTAGACTCGCAGATACACATCATGTTGTTAAACTTAATATAAGCTATTTTATTTCTATTTAGTGACGATGTGTATGAATCATTTCTTTATGACATATACCTGTAAAACATCGACTCAATAACATTAATATTAATTCATATGAAATATGTCATTCTTACAGGGCCTTATAGAATGATAGTGACATTTTCTCTGGAAAGTACGAATATCTAAAAAAAAAAGAAAAAAAAAAAAAAAAAAAAAAAAAAAAAAAAAAAAAAAAAAAAAAAAAAAAAAAAAAAAAAAAAAAAAAAAAAAATCCTTAATTGCAACATACAGGGGTAAGTACGCTCGAGGGGTCCCGTCCCTCTCTCCCCTATACATAAACCCGTCCCATGCGTTCCTGTTATCTGTCTGTTTACTCAACCAACTCCTCTCTACTCCCACTCCCACTCTCCTTCCTTCGATCCTACTTTCTTCTACTGTCCCTTTACACTCCCTCCCTCCCTTTCCCTCCCATCTCCCCCCATTCCCTCCCTCCTCTCATGCTTGCTTGTCTACCTTCCTATCCATTCTCTATACGTCACGCATACATACATACATACATACATACATACATACATACATACATACATACAAACATAAATACATACATACATACAAACATAGATACATACATACATACATACATACATACATACATACATACATACACACATACATGCATGTACACACACGTGCACGTGCACACCGCATACGTATCACCCTGACACGTAAGTGACTACGGACAACCAGTGTTGAAATATGACGTCACACTTGATAGAGTGACAAAGGGTCGGGGAACGGACCCCCTGAGGAAGAATTTTTTTTTTTTTTTTTTTTTTTTGCGTGATTCTCAGTCGAGGCCACATTTACCCCCTAGGGAGCTTGGGAGATTACATAGTCCCCCCAGGGTGTGTGAGGGGTAAGGTAGGGGGTAGATATGTCACGCCAGGACTTTTGAAATTAGGTCGTGAAATCACTACACTTCCGTAGTCACATTTTCTTTGCCACATTAGTGGAATATACTGCTGTATGTGTTTTATTTCATTGATCAAGGATTTACTGAGGAATATCATTATTCTTTTCTATTAATATTTTCTGTTTTTATGTTGACCAATTTACTTATTTATTCAGTTTCGTCTTTATTATTGATTTTAGTAAATGTTTATTTAATTTTCTCTTATCTATTTAGTACTTTATGTACTTATGTATCTGTCTATTTACTTATATATCTATTTATTTATCTATTTATCTATTTGTAGAAGGAACTGGATAAATGGTTAAATGTATAAAGACCACGAGACAATAAATTAATATAGCGGGACCTACACGATCAATAATATTGCGCAATATTCCATATTGTACAATATTATTGACGTTGTAGGGATGGTATTGAAG
>NW_027467520.1:232500-242500 GCF_046742065.1 Oratosquilla oratoria
TGAGGATCATACGCCAGGAGGCGCTGAGTGGGGTGCATCACCTTTGCCTTATGTGCTTAGACTGCTATTGTAAGACAAAAGGAAATTAATCTGCTTCTGTTGTTACAAGATGTAGTTAACCATAGCTTTTATCCCTGTGGAAAAGAGTGTGTTATAACTTAGTTTGAAAAACAAAAGGTTATCACGTGGTTGGTGAGAGGCTTTCGCCAGGAGGCACTGAGTAGCTGCGGGCTTTGCTCTGTTATGTTCTTTTGGGACTGTTGTGAATTTGAGAAAAGTGCGTCATTCGAAATCACAACTATGCTAATGCGAGACCGGCACGATTCCGATTACGTCACTAGCGCACAGTAATCAGATAGTATTTCCATTTCATTATATTAAATGCAAACGTATCATCTAAATTGGTTTCTAGACGTCCCTAGATCTCTAGATAATATATATCTAAATCCCATTACAAGGCTGCAAGTGTATATTGTTCACGTAGCTCTCGTACATCTCATAAAATCCTTTAAGACAGATTTAGAAAGAATTTTTATTCAACTAAGATTTTTATGATTTGATGATGGAGAGTTTATAAGATTATACAGGTGTTGGTGCTTCGGGTACATTTGGAAGAATAAGATTTCCGATTCTTTGTCACTATTTATAATAATAGTGCATAAGCCAAAAGTATATACATATGTAGCTTTTGGAATGTCACTATTTATAATAATAGTGCATAAGCCAAAAGTATATACATATGTAGCTTTTGGAAACTTCTTCTTCTATTTTTACCATTATGTCTATGCATTTAATGATCTCTCCGTTTTTATCTTTCAAAATATCATTTGCTGCCTCCCTAAGGTAAGTCTGCGCTCGGTCCCTTTAGTACTTTTACCTTTCCGAATAGTTTCCTCTATTCCAGAGCATATGTAGACATCCATTTTTGGAAACTTACATAAAAACGAAACTATGGATCTGTATATTACGGTGTCTATTCTGGGATCCTCCTCGGGTGACTGAGTTAGAGGATAAGCATACAAGACAAGGTTACATGTCGCAGTGGGCGATCAGATAGGGACGAGATACGATGTTTTTTTTTTTATGAAATTACTCGGAAGAACGAGATATAGTCGATTAGTTTAGTGTGTCCTCAATGACCTTTTGACCTTTTATCTATACAATGATTCTATAGACCTGTTTTCAAAACCTGTCAACATTCTTTGCCTCCATATAAAGGTGCAGCCCCAAGGGGTTGACACACAGTGTCCGGGTTGAGGTAAACAACTCAGTCAATTTTGAATTTATTTTCTCCACCCAGTTTTATACCCGGTATTGCCATATAGGTGATCTAAGTACATAAGATGATCTATACAGAAGATATGACAACCGGCGAGTAATCTCACTGTGGGAGGTCACAAGGACCGTTGTCACCTGTTGTGAGGCTGCGGGCTTCTTGTCAGTGAATCTCCACATAGATATAATTCCTATTGATCCTTTGAGTACTTTACTCGACCTGCATGTTTATCTTACCTACAGCCAGTCGGTTTTATTCAGTTGATGTAGGACACCCTAGGAACTAAAAAAAAAAAAAAAGAAAAAGTCCTTCGTTTTTTTTTTTTTTTTTTTTTTTTTTTTTTTTAAAGCTGGAGGATTCCATTATGACTGACAAGGGTTTCAGATTTGTATTTCTACGAACAGGGATTTTCAGAATTAAAAAGATCTCTTACTGTGTAGTTTCATGAAAATATCGCCTGCTCAATGCTCGGGTCAGAAGTAATGCTGTGTCTTGCTTCACTGCTTCTGACCCAATATTGGGCAGGAGTCAGGGATGACCCTGAATTCGCGAGAAGCTAAGGCGAGAGGGAAAAGATGGAGTGGAATGGGTGGGAGTAAGGGGAGTGCCTCTGACTTGGCTACCTCCCCTATAAGGGGGAAAAAGACATTGGCTTTTTTTTTTCTTTTTTTTTCTTTTTTTTTACGCCGATGTTTGGGTCGCCTCCCCGCCTCGCAAGGGTTGTTGACAACCAACGCGACATAGCCTGCAGTGGGTCCCGGGAATCAAACTCATGACCGCCTGCTCATGAGTTCGAGACGTTATCCACTGGGCTACCGCGAGGTCTTTGGTAGACATACAGAATCGCCAAAGTCTTCAAGATATTGGTGACGAAATGGAGAACGAAAGAAGAAGAAGAAGAAGAAGAAGAAGAAGAAGAAGAAGAAGAAGAAGAAGATGAAGAAGAAGAAGAAGATGAAGAAGAAGAAGAAGAAGAAGAAGAAGAAGAAGAAGAAGAAGAAGAAGAAGAAGAAGAAGAAGAAGAAGAAGAAGAAGAAGAAGAAGAAGAAGGAGAAGAAGAAGAAGAAAGAAGAAGAAGAAGAAGAAGAAGAAGAAGAAGAAGAAGAAGAAGAAGAAGAAGAAGAAGAAGAAGAAGAAGAAGAAGAAGAAGAAGAAGAAGAAGAAGAAGAAGAAGAAGAAGAAGAAGAAGAAGAAGAAGAAGAAGGAAGAAGGAAGAAGAAGAAGAAGAAGAAGAAGAAGAAGAAGAAGAAGAAGAAGAAGAAGAAGAAGAAGAAGAAGAAGAGGAGGAGGAGGAGGAGAAGAAGAAGAAGAAGAAGAAGAAGAAGAAGAAGAAGAAGAAGAAGAAGAAGAAGAAGAAGAAGAAGAAGAAGAAGAAGAAGAAGAAGAAGAAGAAGAAGAGGAAGAAGAAGAAGAAGAAGAAGAAGAAGAAGAAGAAGAAGAAGAAGAAGAAGAAGAAGAAGAGGAAGAAGAAGAGGAAGAAGACGAAGAAGGGTGGGTGATGTTGAAGTGTTCGTCCTTGGCATCCTGGCCTCCTCGGGCCCTCAGGCAGCGACACACACGCCAGTTACGTCACCGACGACATATAGTCAAGCCTACTTAGTTTGATTAATTTCACGACGAGATTAAACAGTTTTTTTTTTTTTTTTTCCTTATCTAGATTTCAAAAGCTCCTTTGGTGAGATGAGCTTTGTTTAACATAATTAATTTGTAAATAAAGGAAACAAACAATATTTCTGGAAATGACATATAGTGAGGATTATACCTTAGTCTTGCAGGGAAAATATTAAATAGCTATTATGTTAGGTAGATCATAGTAACGTTTGTCTTCAAACTATTTTGATTCTGGCTGCCGCCAGGTGATTTTATTCAGTTGGGCACTTCGGACATTTTTATATTTATTTATTATCATCATCATTATTATCATCATCATCATCATCATCATCATCATCATCATCATCATCATCATCATCATCATCATCATCATCATCATCATCATCATCATCATCATCATCATCATCATCATCATCATCATCATCATCATCATCATCATCATCATTATCATAATTAGTGTTTATTTATATATTCTTTTTTTTTTTATTATAATTTCTTACCCCGATTTTCGAGATTGAAAAAGGATACTTATCGGAGGTTACCTACTAGACCAGCGTTTCTCAACCTTTTTACCCTTGCGTAACCTTTAAATTAGATTGTATGTCTCCAGAAACCCCTGCGCAGAAAAAACACACATATACCATATATTTCTCATTTTATTTTCATCGTAATAATAGTTTAGATAGGATGATGTCTCTATTACATTATTACAATAACCAAGAATATGTCGTGCGTGTTTAGTTATATTACGTATATGAAATTAACTAAAAAATCAAAAGTGCATTAGTTTATCTCACTTGTTCTCGCGGAACCCTTAGGGACCTTTTGCGGAACCTTAGGGTTCCAGGGAAGAAAAACGCTAGCCTAGACAGACGCAAATCAAAGAGAATTGTCTCACCCTCTCCAACCAATCATTTTCAAAGCCCATCAACACCGTCACCTTCAACTGAATATGCAGCTTTTCTCTGGAAATGGAACTCTGTCAATTTAGACCACATTTTTTTAATTTCGGGAGTTGACATCCGAGGAATCCTCCCGTCCTTCTACTTGAAGCCCCTGACAAAAAAAGAAAGAAAAAAATCTTGCATCACAAAAAACAGAATCCCCTGACAAAAAAAAAAAAAAAAAAAAAAAAAAAAATCTTGCATCACAGAAAACAGAAGCCCCTGAAAAGAAAAATCTTACATCACAGAAAACAGTTCAATGTCTTGTCAAGGAGAGATCTATGAAAGGTCATGAGGACCTCCGCCAACAAGTGAAACTTGAAGCAACAGTTATTATGATTAATATTCAGAAGCATCCAAGTGAGTTTCATATGAATTTCTTTCTTCATTTCAACTTCTCTCGTATTGTGTGACATTTCAATTTTCTAATCCAGACGCTTTTTGCGTAGAATATTGTACTTATATATGAGTGGAAGGGTGGTGAGGTAAACACCAGGAGCCGTTGGAGTTTTATCACTAACGTTTCATCCTGAAAGGACTTCCTCAGACGAAACGTTAGCAATAAAACTCCAACGGTTCCTGGTGTTTACCTCACCACCCTACCACTCATTTTGTCTTACGTACTTCATACTTATATATATATGTATATATATATATGTATATGTATATATATATATATATATCTAAGAATAACTAAAAAAAAAAATACTCTCGGCTGTCTTTTAATGAACCCGGGTGTATGTTTGTCCCCCACTGAACCGGCAAAAAGGGACACGTGTGTAATAAAAGTTTTAACCGTTAAAAAAGGAGGGCAACAAATCTTACGATTAGATCACCAGGAACAATGCCTTTAGAAACCGAAGCCGACAAAAAGAAGCGTCAAAGACATTTTTGGAAGTGGGTTACAGGTACTCGGAAAACTTCAAAAGCCGCTTTACAAAATGATAAGAGTTTGAGTTGCCGACTACGGAATGAACATGCCCAAACTTTTCCAAGCTTATACCAGGCTGTAAAAATTTTTTGTTTTAAGGAATCTGTGCGGGAATTTCATAGAAAGGTGATTAAGTTCAATGATTCTCTACGAAACAACAAATATTTTCAATATTCCGATGAAATGTTTGACAGTCTTGAACTTTTTGATGGAAAAATTGAAGACAGTGTTTCTGAAGGCTTTATGAAGCATTACTTCGTCGGGTAAAACTGGGCGTAGCCCGGGCGCGAAGCGAAGCGAGCAGCGCAGCCGTGGCTGGCGAAGCCAGGTGCTTGTCTAAGTCTAAATAAAAATATTCTTCTAAAAAAACGCTGTGGAAGTCGAGGACAGGTGGTATTACGGTGACACTTTGTCCTAAAATTATTCTTGAAAAAGCGCTTGGGTAAGTCGGGGTCAGGTGGTATTCTTCTTCTTCTTCTTCTTCTTCTTCTTCTTCTTCTTCTTCTTCTTCTTCTTCTTCTTCTTCTTCGCGTTCTTCTTCTTCTTCTTCTTCTTCTTCTTCGCGTTCCTCTTCTTCTTCTTCTTCTTCTTCTTCTTCTTCTTCTTCTTCTTCTTCTTCTTCTTCTTCTTCTTCTTCGCGTTCTTCTTCTTTCTTCGGTTCTTCTTCTTCTTCTTCTTCTTCTTCTTCTTCTTCTTCTTCTTCTTCTTCTTCTTCTTCGCGTTCTTCTTCGCGTTTTTCTTCTTCTTCTTCTTCTTCTTCTTCTTCTTCTTCTTCTTCTTCTTCTTCTTCTTCTTCTTCTTCTTCTTCTTCTTCTTCTTCTTCTTCTTCTTCTTCTTCTTCGCGTTCTTCTTCTTCTTCTTCTTCTTCTTCTTCTTCTTCTTCTTCCTCGCGTTCTTCTTCGCGTTTTTCTTCGCGTTCTTCTTCGCGTTCTTCTTCGCATTCTTCTTCGCATTCTACTTCGTGTACTTCGTCGCGTTCTTCTTCGCGTTCTTCATCGAGTTCTTCTTCGCGTTCTTCTTCGCGTTCTCCTTTGCGTTCTTCTTCGTGCTGGGGATCCCGTGTTGGGGTTCCGCCCCGAGGCCGAGGCCGAAGGGGAAAACGAGGGATTAGAGCTCGGAAAGCTGCGGCCGTAGGCCTCTGTTAGAGCAGCCAAGCCTCCGGCGAAGCCGGGGAGGGCAAACCCCGCGGCTTGTATATATTTAAAAAGTATTTCAGACAAATGAGAGAGAAATTGGTGGGAATGGCAAACGAAGATGTGTTGGGAATAGAGTTTATTGCCCTAACGTTTCGACCAACTTGGTCTTCTTCAGAGGACATGTTACATTACAAAGGATCACAAGTCTTTATACTCGCAGCGAGGGGGAACCCGGCCAGCTGTGAGTGGATGTGTCAGGTCTTGTCTTCGGCATTTAAATCAGCCTCTGTCATTGTTATTTTCCCTGGCGGTTTTTCTCATTTTCTTTTCAAGTCCCTTGTGTAGAATTTCCACACGGTTCCAATCATTTAGGTTTCCGCATTTTTCTAGATGACGAACCAGGGAGTTGGATGTTCTATGTGCCCTGAGGTCGTTTTTGTGTTCATTCAACCGTTTCTCGATCCCTTGACCTGATTCACCGAAGTATGATGAAGGACTGCCGCTGAGGTTATAATGAATATTAGCATGTTTTTTTTTTTTAATATTTTTCCTATCTTATTGGAAGACACTTTAGCTATATTTACTCCACCTTTTAACAAATAATTATCAATAGCTCCGGTGTTAGTTGAATTAGGGACAGTTATAAAGTGTGACTTATCTTTTCCCGGGGCCTGGACGTTTGAGCCATCGTAGATCTTCTCGGCTTTCCTCATTGTTTTGGTGATCAAACCTCCGGGGTATTTCAGCTTCTTAAAGGTATTCTTGATGTATATCACTTCATCATCTAGGAGTCCTTTACTGCAGATACGAAAAGCTCTGAGTAAATATAGCTAAAGTGCCTTCCAATAAGATAGGAAAAAAAAAACATGCTAATATTCATGATAACCTCAGTGTCGTTTACCGCATTCCCTGCAGCGGCTGTGATCATTTGTAATGCAACATGTCCTCTGAAGAAGACCAAGTTGGTCGAAACGTTAGGGCAATAAACTCTATTCCCAACACATCTTCGTTTGCCCTTCCCCACCCATTTCTCTCTCTCATATATGTATATATATATATATATATATATATATATATATATATATATATATATATATGTACATATATATATATATATATATATATATATATATGTGTGTGTGTGTGTGTGTGTGTGTGTGTGTGTGTGTGTGTGTGTGTGTGTGTGTGTGTGTGTGTGTGTGTGTGTGTGTGTGTGTGTGTGTGTGTGTGTGTGTGTATTTGTGTGTGTGTATGCCTTGCCTCTACTCCTTTAAATGGAGAGTAAATTTATATATTTTCTTCTGGCTAACTCTAGTAAATTCTTTTTAGCTCTGAGAAGGAAAATCCCCAGAGGGAAGTGTTTAAAACAATCTTTATTATCACTTTCTACTCATAGGTTTGATTTACATATTAAAGTCCATGTTTCATCGTGAGCTTCCCAGGGCCATGGGATCAAAAGTGGGATTTTTAGACCTTAAGTTTACTGACCAGGAGAAGCCAAGTAAAGAGGGAGGGAAGGAGGGAGGGGTGTTGAATGGGAGTGGAGTGGTTGGGGATGAAATGGATGGGAGTAGAATTTGATGATTTAGGGGAATAAAAACAATATAAAAGAAAATGGAATACTAGGATAGAAACCCCAATAAAGTAGAATTATATATAATGAAACAAAATGGATATAAAATTAATAAAATAAGATTGAATTAAGAACAAAACAAAATAAAATAAAACGAAACAAAATGGAATAAAAAAGAGCGTTGGCTTGGAAATGTATGAAGCTGTTTCCACAGTTGTTCTTGTTTAACACATCGAGTTTGAGAACTAAAGTTATGAAAACAAATGCATATATATATGTTCCTATATTGATATGTAGCCTCCAGAACAAAGAAATTCTAGAAGCTTCGTCTAGAAAATCTTTGGGTCATCGAATATCTGTGGAAAAAAAGACAAAACTCATCTACGTCGTTTGAACATTTGTGGAACAATGTCAGTTCCTTGAAGGAAACTGGAGATGGAAAATACCTACAAAAAATACTTTGTTTTGTTAGAACAAACTTAACTCAGGAGAATGGGGGGGCCATGGTAACATGTCAACAATATACACGAACTCAATTCAAATCCACTTTTCTATATTTCGGCGTATTACATGAGGGAAAAACTGGTTATGATCCTTTATTTTTATTTAATATTAGGAAAGATAAGAGAGATAAGAAAACGTTAAAAAGTAGAAAATACAAACAAGAATAACTTACTTCCTTTTTAGAAGACAAAACTTATGATAAGACGTTACTTGTTTATGTGTGTGTGTTTGGGTGCGTATTTGTGTGTGTGTGTGTGTGTGTGTGTGTGTGCGCGTGTGTGTGCGCGTGTGTGTGCGTGCGTTTGTGATTCACCATCTCCCTGGGCTACGTGATGGACACATAATCACCCTCCATTACCTTCCCGGTTGGGAGCTCAAAGCTCATATTTCCCGATCTATGGGTAATACTGTGACCTTATACATACCAAATTATTCGTCTTTCTGTGTGTGTGTGTGTGTGTGTGTGTGTGTGTGTGTGTGTGTGTGTGTGTGTGTGTGTGTGTGTGTGTGTGTGATTCACCTTGGTCTTTTGGATCACGTGTTGGGCTCGTGATCGACAGCTATTTCCCTCCCGGAAGAGAGCTCAGAGCTCATATGACCGATCTATGGGTAATGCTTTGACCTTACACTCACACACACACCCAACTCCCCGCCCACGAGAATTGGAGTAACGACTCGAAGCGCAGCGATACTGAAACAATTTCAGCCCTAGGCAGGATTCGAACCAGGTACCGCCGGCACCGCCATACTGACAGTCTGGAACTCTACCAACCGCGCCACCGAGTCGTGTGTGTGTGTGTGTGTGTGTGTGTGTGTGTGTGTGTGTGTGTGTGTGTGTGTGTGTGTGTGTGTGTGTGTGTGTGTGTGTGTGTGTGTGTGTGTGTGTGTGTGTGTGTGTGTGTGTGTGTGGTCTACAGGCCCACACCAAACTTACCACCGCTCATCACATGGAACTGCAGTACGCTAATAACTATGCCCAGCCAGCTCTACTTGAACCGCAGAAGGCCTACAACACACTATCTCGTCAGTCTCCGCAGTTTACCATTCCATCGGTCTGAATCTCAACACAAAGAAGATCGAGACACTTATACAACACAGGACATCCCCAGTTCTGCCCAAAAACAATGGTGCATAAATCAAGCAAGTCAAATACTTCACCTTCCTCGGCAGCATAACATCAAAAATCAATGTAGACGATGAAATTCAGTCAAGCTTCCACCTCGCATCTTTTGGCCGTCCACCTTCTTGGGTATTTGATAAAAGAAATCTACGAACCGAAACCAAAATATCCGTCTACGGGGACGTCTGCATCTCCACCCTTCTCTATAGCTCAGAAACCTGGACCAACTACAAACGACACATAGAAGTTCTGGAGGCCTTCCATATAAGGTGTCTTCAGAGAATCCTTGGCCTAACATGGAAAGATAAAGTACCATACACTAAAATCTTGTAACGTGCACATATCTCAAACACTGCAGCATCACTAGCAAAACGTCAGTTGTAACGGGCGGGTCACGATATTCGTATGTCTAATAACGCCGCCAAATAATTTACGGGCAACTACCTGATGCACGTCGCAATGCAGGAGGTAAAAAAATCACTATAAAGATCAGCTAAAAATCACACTCAAGATATGTAATATCGCATCAAATGATCTTGAAACCCTCGCCTCTGGTCGTGCCTCACAAGGGGCCAAAGATCTTGAGTCTGCTCGCAAACAAGCACAGGATTACCAGCGCGGAAATATGACATCAGCTAAACAACAGAGTTCATCCATCTGATCCAGACCTGACTTGTCCGGAGTGTGGAAGGATGCGTGGGTCAAAAATGGGCTCCACAGTCATCTCCATTGGTATCAGCGACAAATGCCTCAGCATCATTACCCTACTTCATTCAAACCATCTCACCTCACCGGTGGATTGTAGTCGTTGATCACATACGGACCACCCTAAACAATAAATGTAATTGTGTGCGTGCGTGCGTGCGTGCGTGCGTGTGTGTGTGTGTGTGTGTGTGTGTGTGTGT
>NW_027467520.1:255000-257500 GCF_046742065.1 Oratosquilla oratoria
TATATATAATATATATATATATATATATATATATATCGTAAAGGAATGATTTTTTTTTTCTTCGATGCATGTTGAATTGAATACGACAGCATTCTGACAATTGTTCAACTTTTTCTTGATATTTTCTCTTTTTCTTATAAGGATTTTTCCTGCTGGAGGGTGAGATAATACAAGACCTCTATAGTTCTCCATTTGATATTTCGAGCTTTCGTCGTCAAAGAGAAATATTAAATATTAAATAGAGAACTATGGAGCTTTTGTATTAGCTCACACTCTAGCAGGAACAATCTTGATAAGAACAAGAGGAAATATCAAGAAAAAGTTTAACAATTGTCATAATACTGTCGTAGTCACTTCGACATGCACACACACACAGACACAGACACACCCACACACACACACATATATATATATATATATATATATATATATATATATATATATGTATGTATATATATATATATATATATATATATATATGTATACATACATATATATATATATATATATTTGTGTAACCATGTAGGATATTTTCTTGTAGGCAGACGAGGTTAAAAGCCATTGAGGATTCATTTTTAATTATCTTCTTGCGTATAGTCTCTATACGACGAACATTTGACATATAATTTTCTGTAAGTTTGCTTAGGAGATCTCTTGTTTTGGCCGCCATTTCGGAACTCTCTTGTTCCATCTTCAAGGGGGAATTGTTGTGTCAATTTTTCTGTGTTGATTATATATGGGGTGTGGATCATGGACACTATATCGTGGAAAATTTGGATGCTCATTGGTTAATGGTAGCCAATAACCGTGCGTTGTTTTCATTCGCGAAGGGCTCTCCCAGTGAGCGAAGCGATGGGGTTCGTTGGCTTCTTAGCACTCACCCTTTCCATAGATGGCAAGATCTGTAGGTTTTCCACCTGGATGTTAATTGATGGCTGTTTTGCTTGGATATAGAGTGCTTCAAGGAGTAGCAACCTTCGGGATCTCTTTCTCTGTCAATGATTGTGGTGTTATGTTCCAGATCTTTTCTTGTTAATGGTCTGTTAAGTGTGGAAGTGTGGTGGGACTTTATGAATCCTTTGCTCAAATGTCATGTCAAGCGTCTTGTTAGCTTTGGGGTCGTCATGCCAATATAAGAGTGAGACCCACATTCCTCACTGTTGCAGCTGTATTGGTATACAACATGGTCTTCTTGTAAATCTGTTTTCGTTATGCTGGGGCGATTACGTATCATTAGATGGAATGTCTTCTTTGTCTTGTAATATAGGATGATCTGGATGTGCTTTGCTGGGTCGGTGAGTAATATATTTTTGTGAATAATGTCTTTTATGATCTTCTCGTCTGCTTTTTATTCTGTGGCCATGTGGCTTTTGTAGAAGATTCTTATAGATGGATGCCTTGACACAACAATCCCCCCTTGAGGATGGAACAAGAGAGTTCCGAAACGTCGGCCAAGATAAGAGATCTCCTAAGCAAACTTAGAGAAAATGATAAGTCAAATATTCGTTGTATAGAGACTATACGCAAGAAGATAATAAAAAATGAATCTTCAATTGCTTTTAACCTCGTCTGCCTACAAGTTTATATATATATATATATATATATATATATATATATATGTATATATATATATGTGTATATATATATATACTTTCCTTGCAATGCAATTGTCGATAACGTAATCTACTGAAAAATTCACTTACAAGTTTAATTCACTGATATTTCAAAGTCGACAGATTCACTTCAACATTAATTCAATATACGATTTTTCTCTTCCTTATCTTTATCTGCCAAGTCTTCCATAAACATTCACTATGTATCTGAAGATCAAACTGGAAAAGAAAAATAGTTTTTTTCAGTTCTACCAACTTTTGTTCTTTTCCAGGAAACTTCTTATCTATTTCCAGAGGTTTCCTTTAAGTTCTCCGATACGATGCAGAATCTATATTAGTTACTTATAAAGTATCTTGTCAAAGACATCGTATATATATATATATATATATATATATATATATATATATATATATATATATATATATGTATAGATATATATATATATATATATATATATATATATATATATGTTGAGACATTGTGACAAGTTGAAAAAGGTGGAAAAAGAGAGTCACGGATCTCATTCCGAGTTTATTCTTGACCGGTTTCGCTTGTAGCTTCTTCAGAGGAAGCAAAACTAGTCAGGAATAGATTCAGAAGGATACCTGTGACTCTCTTTTTCCACCTTTTTCATATATATATATATATATATATATATATATATATATATATATATATATATATATATATATATATATATATATATGTATATATGTATAGAAACACAAAACACACACACAGACACATACACACACACGTACGAGTATATATAGCTGTGTAGCCAAGTAGAATATCCTCTTGTAGGGAGACGAGGTTAAAGGCTTTTGAAGATTAATTTTTGATGATTACCTTGTGCACATTTTCCATATGACGTATTGACAAGTTA
>NW_027467520.1:260000-275000 GCF_046742065.1 Oratosquilla oratoria
AGAGGATTTGAAGGAGGAGGAAGGAATAAGAGAAGGACAAGAAGAAGTATGAGAATAGGGAAAGGCGTGCGAAAAGAAAGAAAGAAAGAAAGAAAGAAGAAGAGGGTTTTTTTCTTGAAGAAGGAAAGTAATGGAGGTGAAGTTTGCAAAGAGGAGGAGGAGGAGGAGGAGGAGGAGGAGGAGGAGGAGGAGGAGGAAGAGGTTTTAGAAAGAAGGAAGTTGTGGAGGCGAAAAGTTTGTGAGGATGAGGATAAGGATGAGGATTCTGAAAGAGGGAAGTTGTGGAGGTGGAGACGTTCGTGAGGAGGAGGAGGATCAGAAGGATAAGAAGGAGGAGGAAGATGAGGAGCAGGAAGAGGTTTCTGAAAGAGGGGAATGATGGAGGCGAAGACGTTGGTGAGGAGGAAGAGGAGGAGGTGAAGGAGGATCAGGAGGAGGAGGAGGAAGAGGAGGAGCAGGAAGAGATTCTTGAAAGAGGGGAGTGGTGGAGATGAAGACGTTGGTGAGGAGGAAGAGGAGGAGGTTAAGGAGGAGCAGGAGGAGAAGGAGGAGGAAGAGGAGGGAGAAGAGATGTTGACAGTCAAGAATATCTCGAAGATATTTGGGAGAGAAGCTTGTCGAGTGAGTATAAAAGACATTTACAGAAAAGAAGAAGAACAACGACGACGACGACGAAAACAATGAAAACAACAACAAAAAAGACAACGATGTCATCAAGAAAATAAAAATAAAATAATGAAAAAAGTTAAAAGATAATTACGACAACGAGATAGATATGGTGATTGCGACAGAGGGAGAGAGAGAGCGGGAGAGAGAGAGAGAGAGAGAGAGAGATAGAGAGAGAGAGAGAGAGAGAGAGAGAGAGAGAGAGAGAGAGAGAGAGAGAGAGAGAGAGAGAGAGAGAGAGAGAGAGAGAGAGAGAGAGAGAGAGAGAGAGAGAGAGAGAGAGAGAGAGAGAGAGAGAGAGAGAGAGAGAGAGACTCGAGAGAGAGAGAGAGATAGAGAGAGAGAGAGAGAGAGAGAGAGAGGAAGGAAAGATGGAAGGAAGTTAAAGAAACACAGACACACATAATCAAAACCAAGAACCCAATTAAGGAATGGATCATTGTGACGCTGATTTTAGCGAAGAGAGAACAGAGGGAATGAGATAAATGCAAAGCAAAAGAAGATTAGATGTTGGAAGTGGAAGAATAAAGAAAGAGGAAGAATAACCAGAAAAGACAAAACAAAGGAGAAGAAAACGAACGAAGTAAATGTTTGTTAGGAGCGGAAGTAGATTAAGGATGACAAAAGGAGATTAAGTATAAACTGAGCGCAAGAGGAAGGAGATTAAGTTTTTTTTATGTCATGTTTCGCCAACTGGGAAATAATTCAGCGCAAAGATATTTCATTTATTTCTGTATTTATTAATTGATTGATTGATTTATTTATCATTTACGAAATAAAGAAACGAATATAGAAAATAAGGCTGAGTGAAGGGTGGGTATATAGATAGATCTGTTAATTAATTTTTATTATTTTTTATTTTTTTATTTATCTATTTTTGAGTCATCACTGGGAAATAATTCAGCGTAAAGATATTTCAATTATTTGTGTATTTATTCATCTATTTATTTATGTATTTATCATTTATGAAATAAAGAAACGAATACAAAAAATAAGGATGGGTGGAGTGTGGATATATAGATAAATCTATTCATTAATTTTTATTCAAATTTTTCATTTTTTAATTTATTTATTTTTGAGTTACCACAGCTAAATAATCAACTGAAAAACTAAAACTATCAAACGCTAAAATTATCACATTATATATTTTTTCTAAATATATGTTGAAACTACTTCACAAGCTTTCTGCTTAGGCAACTACATGTAACACTTCCAATAATAAAAATTCAAAATCTTCTTTTAGACTGAATGGCCTTGGTGGCGTAACCACCTCTAGACGCTGGTGACGTCATCTGTTTGGTCCCCATCCCCATTCTCCCCCCAATATATATATATATATATATATATATATATATATATATATATATATATATATATGTGTGTGTGTGTGTGTGTGTGTGTGTGTGTGTGTGTGTGTGTGTGTGTGTGTGTGTGTGTATATATATTTTATATATATATATATATATATATAGGAAATTGAAGCATTCATTCATCACTGTATTTTTCTCTACCCCACCCCTTGTTGTATTCTGAAACTCCTCCTTACTGTATTTACTCTGACGACGCCCCAGGTTGTAAAACACTATTGTATAAGAAATACAACAAGTTAGTTTCTCGGCAAGGAAAGTTATAATTGCATAGTTAGAATCAAGACGAAAGTACCAGACTTTTGTTGGTGTGTGTACTTCTACCAAGTGTCTCTCTCCTCCCCTCTCCCTCCCACTCTCCCTCCCTCCCTCCTTTCACTCTCTCTCTCTCTCTCTCTCTCTCTCTCTCTCTCTCTCTCTCTCTCTCTTTCTCTCTTTCTCTGTGTCTCTATTTCCAACCCCTTCCCTTTCGTTCTTTCTTCTCTCTTCTTCTCTCCCTCCCTCTTCCTTTCTTCCTTTCTTCTCCTTTCTTCCTTCCCACCTTACACCTCCTCCTCCTTTCTTTCTTCCCTTACTCTCTCCTTCCCTCCCACTCACTCACTCTCACACTATTTTATTTTCTCTCTCTTTTCCATTCACTCACCAATTTCTCTCTCTCTCTCTCTCTCTCTCTCTCTCTCTCTCTCTCTCTCTCTCTCTCTCTCTCTCTCTCTCTCTCTCTCTCTCTCTCTCTCTCTCTCTCCGCTTTACCTTGCCTCAGTCTCCTTTCTCCCAACTTTCTCTTTACCTCCCTTCTTCCCTCTCCTTCTCGCTATCGCCCCTCCCCCTCCCCCTCCTCTCCCCCCTCCCCTCCTCTCCCCCTCTTCCCCCTCAGTGCCACTCCAAATCGCCCCAATGCTACATGCAACTCGACCTCCTGAGTCTTCCCCTCAACTGCTGACCCTGCTGATCCCCTGCTGACTTCCATTTTTTCCTGCTAGATTTTACTGCTGTCTACTGTACGTATCCGCTACCTGCTGATTGTTGCTGCAGCGTGCTGAGTGTTGATGCAACCTGCTGAGCACTGCTGACGTATGCTGAGTGTTCATGCAACCTGCTGAATGTTGCTATAACCTGCTGAATGTTTCTATAACCTGCTGAATGCTTCTATAACCTGCTGAATGTTGCTACAGCCTGCTGAATGTTGCTACTGCTTGTTGAATGTTGACGCAACCTGCTGAATGTTGACACAACCTGCTCAATACTTCTCCAACCTATCAAAAAATACCGCAACCTGCTGAACAATTATCCAACCTGCTAAACATTACCGCAACCTGCTGGATGTTAATGAAACCTGCTGAGCATTACCGCAACCTGCTAAACATTGCTTCAACCTGCTGAATCTTAATAGAGCCTGCTGAACAATAGCGCAACCTGCTGAACATCGCCTCAATCTGCTGCATGTTGACACAAGCGTGCTGAACCTAAGTTTAACCTACATGAGCCTTTCTTCCGCGTCGCCGTGGTCAAGTTAACTGGATTAAACCCGGTGAGTGTTTTTAAACCAAACATTAACTCTTTGGCGTCCGGACTAACTTGCTGGAGTTAATCTTCGGCTGGTTCGCGTCGACCCAGTTTACCTCCTGCTTATGCAGTCGCTCTTACATTTAAGCTTCGCTCAAGGCAACATCACTACAAAAAAAAAATTATACACACACACACACACACACACACACACACACACACACACACACACACACACACACACACACACACACACACACACACACATATATATATATATATATATATATATATATATGTATGTATATATATGCATATATATATATATATATATATATATATATATGTATATAATAAATAAGTAAATAGAATAAATAATAATTATAAAAAAAATTCCTTCAGATATATTTTATCTACACACTTCAGAGCTGCAATAAACAAACAACTAATTAGATAAACAAGATGGATTATATATATATATATATATATATATATATATATATATATATATATATATATATATATATATATATATCAGAACTGGGATGACTAAATAAGATGGATAAATAAATTGCAAAAAATATATGTAAATAAACTAAACTAGCATTAATCCTAAAGGTCACTTCAAGGTCACCTTGTCATTTAAAAAACAGTTTATCCTAATATTCTCTTCTTTTCCTTGTTATTATCTTCCCCGGGACCTCAAGGTCGGAAGTCCCTGACGAAGAGTTCCCATAGGACACTGTTTATCAACCCTGGGGAGGCGACCCCAAGTGGGGTCGCCAAGACATCTTATTTGCCGTATTTTTTATGATATGAATTCAATAGAATAACCATGATGATGTTAACTTTGTCTTTTATAGCCTTACATTACCTTTCTTACACATATATTTATTATACTTGTCTGTGTTAGCACAATGTATATATATTTATTAACTTATATGATGCTGTTATATAATTGTGTGTATGGTGCAATGTAGTTTGTTGTTGTAAGATTTAGCAATGCTGTGCACACCATGGTTTGGGTATTGGCGCCAAAAATGAGAGCGTGGTGTCGGAAGTCAGTATTCAAGCAGCCTTGACTACTGCTACACGCATTTTTGTGCTAGTGTTCTTTTGTGTAACTAAATATACTTGTGCCTTTGACTTTCGTTGTGTCTTAATTTTGCCACCAAGAACATGTCCCTTACTTGTTACAGTCAACAACTAGTCATATATGTTAACACATGTACAAATAGATTAGTGGGATCGTGATCATATCATGAGGACCATATTGGGGGTCGCCTGGTAAAAAAAAAAAAAAAAAAAAAAAAAAAAAAATTGGGAAATACTGCCTTAGGATAACGCGATCAAGTAAAGTACGAATTACTTACGTTTCCATAGAACGCGTGTTTTCGTATTCGCGTTTTCCAAATTCGCGAAAAGATTCTTCTCAAGAGGACTGAACCCCAATAGGGCCAAGTTGGGCTAATCCTGCAGACTAACCCTCCCACACCCCTTTCCCTCCCTTCCCACTCGCCCCATGCTATCCCCCATCCACTTCCCCCATCCCACTCCTCCCCCCATCCCCTTCTCCCCCCATCTCCAACTCCCCCAACACTCAGACTCTAGGTCCGCGTCCTCTTCCAATATTCATCTACACCTCTGTCCGGTCTTCCTCTTCCTCCTCCTCCTCCTCCTCCTCGTCTTCCTCCTCCTCTCTCTCTCTTCCCCCCTCTTCCATCCTACTCCATCTGTGCTCCCTATCTCATCCTCCCAAATCCCATTTTCTTCTACCTATTCTCCTTTTCCCCCATTTTCCATTCTTCTCTTTCCCCTCTTTTCATACACACACCTTCCAGAACTCTAACTCTCTCACTCTCTCCCATTCCCTTCCAATCTCCCCTCTTCCATTTCTCCATGCTTTGGTGCTCATATGGATACATGTATAATACGCACATAATTTCATGTATATACATATTTACAGAATGCACACACACACGCACGCACGCACGCACGCACGCACGCACACACAAACACACACACACACTCTCACACACACACACTCACACACACACACACACACACACACACACACACACACACACACACACACACACACACACACACACACACACACACACACACACACACACACACA
The DNA here is from genome assembly GCF_046742065.1 of Oratosquilla oratoria. NCBI lineage: Eukaryota > Metazoa > Arthropoda > Malacostraca > Stomatopoda > Squillidae > Oratosquilla > Oratosquilla oratoria. The sequence goes on from NW_027467520.1 coordinate 265,677, forward strand.
CACACACACACACACACACACACACACACACACACACACACACACACACACACACACACACACACATATATATATATATATATATACATATATATATATATATATATTTATATACACATATGTGTATGCATATGATTTCAAGTGCATATGCATTTACGTACACTAATAATACACATACGCATTTAAAGGAACAAATATGATTATAGTAGTTTGGATATCTACTTCTGGGTATATATATATATATATATATATATATATATATATATATATATATATATATATATAAAGATGGATAAGCTGGTGCATAGAACATCAGCAAATAGTAATGAATACGTGGTTTAGGCAACGTCCGCGAAGGCTATGGACATGGAAGGCACCAGGAGATACAGCAAGAAATCAAATAGACTATTTTACTATCCACAGAAGATTTAGAAATGCAGTGATAAAGGTAAAAACATACCCAGGAACAGATTGTAATAGTGATCATGTGCCAGTTGTTGCAGATATTAGAATAAAATTGAAGAAATTAAGAAAGGAGATGGGGAAACCGAGAAGAGAAGTAAGTGTGTTGAGAAAGGACGAAGACTTGAAACAGAGGTATTTGGTTACAGTAGAAAATAAATATGAAATGCTGCGAGAAGAAGGGGATGTAAATGATCCGGGGTTTCAGTGGCAAAGGTTATGTGAAGCAATAGAAGAGGGAAATAAAAAGGTACTTCCTGAAAATAGAAAGAGGAGGAAAAACAAATGGATAACAGAGGAAATATTCGAACTAATGGATAAGAGAAGAGAAGCTAAAAATAGGGATAGAAATGAATATAGAGAACTTAATAGACAAATAAAAAAAAAATGTATAGATGCCAAGGAGAGTTGGCTTGATGAACAATGTAGGGAAATTGAGGACCTTGAAAAAAGGGATTCTAAAATGATGTATGATAAGATTAGAGAAATTACCAAGAGAAAGGGGAGTAATGGGGGGGGGCAATCAAAGATAGAGAAGGAAAGGTTTTAATGGACGAGGAGGAGATTAAACATATATGGGAGGAGTATGTAAGGGACCTATTTGAGGACGACAGACAAGAAGGAGAAGAGGAAAATTATAGATATCTAGATGGGGAAGAAATAATGGAAGAGGAAGTGAAATTTGCAATGAAGAAAATTAAAAAAGGCAAAGCCATGGGTGAGGATGGTGTGATGATTGAAATGTTAGAGGCATTAGGGGATTTTGCAATAAGAAAACTCACTAGTCTAATAAACCAAATTTACGAAAAGGGTACAATAACGGAACATATGTGTAACTCGATTTTTATACCACTACCAAAGATAAACGGAACAATAGAATGTAGTAAACATCGCACAGTCAGTATCATGAGTCAAATAACCAAAATTATATTAAGGATAGTTTTAAATAGACAATGACATAAAGTGAGAGAACAAGTTTCATGGGAGCAATTTGGTTTCATAGAAGGGAAAGGAACAGCAAATGCAATTTTTATAATAAGAACGATTATGGAGAGGATGATAGAAAAACAACAAAAGGCGTTCGATAGGGTAAGACATGAGGATTTGATAAATATTTTGGAAATAGTGGATATAAATAGCAAAGACATGAGTATCATCAGAAATTTGTATTGGAAGCAAAGAGCAGCAGTGAGGTTATGGGGAGGAAGAACAGAATTTCAAGCTATAAAGAGGGGAGTGCGTCAAGGCTGTGTTATGTCTCCAGATCTATTTGATTTATATGGGGAGATGATCCTTAGGGAATTAGAGGGAATGGAAGGGATTGAAATTGGAGGATTTAATATAAATCATATCAGATATGCTGATGACACGGTATTGGTGGCTGGCTCAGAAGAAAAACTGCAACATCTATTGAATGTAACCATAAGAGCTAGTGAGGAGAAAGGTTTAAATGTAAATATGGAGAAAACTAAAATACTAGTGGCCAGTATAACAGATCCACCAAGAGTGCAAGTACAAATAGCAGGGAGAAGAATAGAACAAGTAACCAAATTTTCGTACCTGGAAAGCGTATTGACAGAAGATTGTAGATGTGAAAAAGAAATAAAATCAAGGATAGCGATAGCTAAAAGCACGTTTCAGAAAATGAAAGGGGTTTTAACAAACAAGAAAATGTCTACAGATATAAGGAAAAGAACAGTTAAAACATTTATATGGTCAACACTATTATATGGTTCAGAAGCGTGGACAATCAGCAGGAAAACTTAGAAGCAGCAGAAATGTGGATATGGAGACGAGTATTAAGAGTACCATGGGCAGCGAAGAAAACAAATGAAGAAGTATTGAGAGAAATGGAGACAGATAGGGAATTGATGACAACAATAAGGAAAAGACAGTTGGGATTCTTAGGACATATAATGAGGAGGGAAGGGTTGGAAGAGGTGGTGATGACGGGAATGGTGGAGGGAAGGAGAGCAATAGGAAAGCAGAGGGAAAAGTATATGGACGGGCTGATGAGGGCGACGGGAAAACAACTCAAACCAGCACAGATGTTACAAGTAACAAAGGACCGTGAACGGTGGCCCTCCATGGTTGCCGAAGACCAAGAGGATATGGCACGGCGGTAAGGTAATATATATATATATATATATAATATATATATATACATATATAAATATATATATATATATATATATATATATATATATATATATATAACTATTCCCTCAAATCTGCCGCAGCCCCAAAGCGCCTGGCAACATTCTTTGAGTCCTACAGATCTCTACGGGTGCAATTCTGGACTGTTGCATTGTATTGGTGTAAGATAATTTCTGTAACACCGGGATGTAGGAGGAATGGATCAGTCGCCGGTTGCCAAGTCTCCTTAAATGAAGGATGTACCGTCGCAGGTAATGCAGAGACCTGTTGGGCATATTTCGTAGACCGAGTGTCAGCCTATGTGGTTGCACCCTTAGGTGGAAGCGATATAATAAAGGGTTCTATTAACGGACAGCAGTTAGATACAGGTATATATGTAGATAATGATAAAGATATACAGCTATAGATGTATGAATACTGATTTAAGGAACAACAAAAAATGGGAGAAGGAATGATGAAAAAAGAAAAGTATGTATAAAGAAAAACAAATTGAAACAAAGAAACAAGAAAATAAAAGTAAAGAAAAAAGGGGGAGAGAGGAGAGAAAAACAGAAAAGTAAATATAAAACATAAGAAAAGACAAAATACAATGAGGAAGAAAAGAGGAAAGAACGATAGAGAAACATGAAAGAAAGATATATATATATATATATATATATATATATATGTGTATGTGTGTATATATATATATATATATATGTGTATGTGTGTATATATATATATATATATATGTATATATATATATATATATATATATATATGTATCTATGTATGTATGTATGTATATAAAAGGGGGGTTGGCTGGACGGACTCAAACTACCTGTGTGCCCACAGGTCACGTCGGACGGCCGATCCCTGAGGGACTCCGCGTGTAACAGTCCATGTCTGCCTCCAGAGTAACCCACAGCCAAGCCTACGAACTCTCCTTTATCGGCGAAATACATTCATAAATACCAAAAGAAACAATCAAGAGCTTGCACACACATTCGTTGTGAGGGGACCAAGAAATGGAGGAGGAATGGAGAAGAAGAAAGGGAAATAACTAAAGAAGAAGGACATAAGGAAGGGGGAGAAAGAGAAGGGGAGAACACAGATTAAGTGTAACTCAGGAGGGAGATGATGCCTAGTTAGGTTTTGAGTTCTTGGGTTATATTGACGGGGAGAACTCAAAAGTGTGGGATGCGGTTGCCCGCAATGCTTTTTAAATTATTGTTAATATTAATCTTTCTCATTAATTGATTATGATTATTATAATCATCTATTATTGTTACTATTATAATTCTTGTTACTGTTGTTATTATTGTTGTTATTGTTGTTATTATTATTATCATTATTATTGTTATTATTATTATTATTATTATTATTATTATGATTATCATTATTATTATTATTATTATTACTATTATTATTATTATTATTATTATTATTATTATTATTATTATTATTATTATTATTATTATTATTATTATTATCATTATTATTGTTATTATTATTATTATTATTATTATTATGATTATCATTATTATTATTATTATTATTATTATTATTATTATTATTATCATTATTATTATTATTATCATTATTATTATTACGTTTAGTTTTCCCTGTTTTCCAATTATGTCTTCTCATGTGGACTTGCCAGCCCCTTTTCCCCTAAAATAAATAAATAGATAGAACTAGCAAAACGAATATCATCAATTTCTCGTGACAAAAACATACTTTCCTGTTTCACAATTCCATCGTTGTTAGGCTGGTCAAGATGCATATATATGAAAACAAGATTCTGTATTTCTTCTCATTCACGTAAAATGAAAATATATCAATAAACAGAATCTGGAATTTCTTGAGAAATATTTCATAAAACACTTGGGCTCTTTAGTTTGAAAAAAATACATAAATAGGAAATTGATACAGTGTATAAGTATGCAACCAAAATATAAATGAATAATTATATAAATACAAAGGTAATTAATCAAATGAGCAACCAATATAATAAAATAGTTTACAGATATTAAAGCATAACGATTAAATGTTTGTCCGACTGAGTCACAAAACGCTGACCAGTAATACATGCGTTTCTATTTGTGAGAATATTATCCTATTCAGTAATTACACAATTACACGGATGGCGAAGTAGTTTGTATCTTCTTCAGCCACAAAGTTTGATGCTATTGTTTTTAGCCTACTTCGTATAAACACACCATCCCACTCCCATGAGAGGGGAAGTGAGAAACCCTTGGAAGGGCAAGCTCTGTTAGTTGTAGCAAGCCGCTGTTTTTTTTTTTTTTTTTGCCGATGTTGGGTCGCCTCCTCGCCTGGCCATAGCTGTCGAAAAACAACGCGACAGAGCCCGTAAAGGGTCCTGGGATATCAAACTCACGACCACCTGGTCATTAGTTCGACATGGCATCCACTTGGTTACCGCGCGTGCCTCACTTCGTATAGTGTAAAAATATGTTCAATTTTGACAAGATCAGTTTTGAAAAAGGAAAGAAAATGGCGACCAGAAGACCAGGAGATGAATTAGGTGAGGACAATATCCTTACAACGTTTCATTCATATCGAATGAACAAAACGTTTACCAAGAAAGGCTTCGTGTTTACAGTCCTTTTCCAGATGATCATTTTTCTTAAAGGCGGTGGCACACTAGTCTAGCATGCTACTTGTTTTTGCTATTTCGTTCGAGTTGAAACGTCTTCGGTTGCAATATTCTAGACTTCCGTAAGAACATCTCAACAATGCGTCTAACATTCGTATTCTAGGTTTAACTTCTCTTAGTTCACTATTTAGGTTCTCACTATATGACGCAAGAGTAATCTGACATTTGGAAATTTGAAAAACAAACGATCGTAACCGAAATCGTTTCTACTCAAACGAAAAAGGGAAAGCGAGTAGCATGCTAGCGAGAAATGTCTAGTGTGTCGCCATGTTTAGACTTTTGAAGACCTAGAGACTTCCACTTTGAGACTTGGACACTTGCGTCTTGCTTGGCCTCTGACCATAAGACTCTTCACTGGATCCAAGGATCTTCGCGAAAGACGAGCTGACTTCGACCACCTTCTCAAAATTTTGATACACTTCGCCCATCTCAAAATTTTGACTCACTCCGACCACCACCACCTCAAAAATTCGACTCACTTCGACCACCTTTTCAGAATTTTGACTCACTTCGACCACCTTCTTCTCCTCAAAATTTCGACTCACTTCGACCATCTCCTCAAAATTTCGACTCACTTCGACCATCTCAAAATTTCGACTCACTTCGACCACTTTCTAAAAATTTCGACTCACTTCAACCACCTTCTCAAAATTTCGACTCACTTCGACCAAGGTATAAATCTCGAAGTTCTTTTTTTGTCCATTACGCGCTCCAGAAGAGGCATTATAGAGGTCTCAGGAGGTTAACTCTTGCTCGTCTTAACTCGGTTTGTGCCCGCAAGGCCCTGAACTAAACGGGTTTATGATTTATGCTGGCGTAGTAGTTAGTCGCTGTACTTTGTACGGTCTGTGTTTGTTTTTTTGAGTTTCGAGGTTGTGGGGAGGGGGGAGTCGCAGAGAGGACAATAAAATTCCAAAAAAATCATATTTCAACGAGTTTCTCAAACTCCTTTTCCTCCTTTACTTCGTTATCCTTTTCCTTTTCTTCCTTCCCCCCCCCCCTATTCCTCATCCTATTCCTTCTACCTTCTACTTATTATTGTTATCATTGTGATCCTCACCGTCCTCATCCTAATTAGATTCATCCTACTTGTTCCTCCTCCTCACTCTTCTCCTCCTCCTCCTTCTACTCCTTTCTCTTTATCATTATTATCATCTTCGCCATGTTCTTTATAATCTACCCATCCTCCTCTTTTTACTCCTCTCTTCCTTAATACAATTGCCATCCTCACCATTCTCTCTTCTTTCCATCCTCCTTCTACTCTTCCTCTCCCTTCCTCCTCTTCCTCCTCCACAAGTTTTGTTCCCCATCAAGAACAAGAGAGGATCTCCTTGTTGTCCAACAGAACAGAATGGGTGGGAAGGCTGGGAGAGGAGAGGGGGAAAAGAGGGGAAAAAGAGGGGAGAAGGGGGAGTGAGGGAGAGATGGGGGAGAGTGGGAGAGAGGAAGAGAGAATCAGAAAGAACGAGAGAAGTGGAAGAAGAGAGAGGGGAGAGGGGAAGTAAGAGCAAACATGAGCAAAGTTTACGATGATGATGGAAATATGAACAAAAGAAGAAGAAGCAGAGAAACAGAAAGAAGAAGAAAATAAAGGCGGAGAAAAAGGGGAAGAGAAAAAACATAAAACGGGGACACTGGATTCCATGCGAAGGAAGATGCAGAATACGTAAAAAGAGGAGAAAAAAGGGTGGAGAAGAAAAGAGAGGAGGGAGGAGAGAGAGACGACAAATAGAGGAAGAGCAAAAAGGAAGTGAAGAGGGAGAAAGGGAACATTGGTGAGAAGTGGCACTGCGTCAAAAGCAGGACGTGTCGTAATGGAGTCTCGGAATGTGACTTAATTGAGACACTTTGAGTCTCCTGAGTCACACTGACTCACCGAAGTCACGTGACTCTTTTAAATCACATTGACTCATTGAAATCACATGACTTTTGTCTGAGTCATATGACTCCTTTAAGTCACACTGAGGCACCGAAGTCACATGACTCTTGCTTGAGTTACATGACTCTTATTAAGTCACATTGAGCCACCGAAGTCACATGACTCTTGTCTGAGTCACATTACTCTTTTAAGACTTATTGACTCACCGAAGTCACATGAATCTTGTCTAAGTCATATGACTCGTTTAAGTCACATTGACTCTCTGTAAGGTCACACTCCCATTCACATAAGTCACATTGAGTCATCTAATTCACAATGTCATTTACCTAAGTCACAATGACTTGCTTGAGTCGCCGTTATCTGGTTTACATGACTCGTCTAAATCACACTGACTCTCTGTAGAGTAACACTGCCACTTACCTGAGTCACAATGACTCGCTAGAGTGACACTGACTCTCACCTGACTCAAATGACTCGCCTAAATCACATTATTACAGTGGAGTCAGTGGAGTCGCAATGAACCTGTAGAATTGTTGTGAGAGTCAGGAGTCACGATCTTATTGACTTGACTCTAAAATCTCAGTGACTCTATACTTAAGAGTCATTAGATTTAGTAAAACTAAACAGAACCATAACAACCACCCATTCGAGTCAGTCACTGAAACTTTGGTGACTCAAAATAGTCACAGGAATAGCCACCACATTCTGTGACTCTTGGTAGAGTCATATGCCCTGGATCTATGCGGTACCGCAGCGGTTTCCGCGTCGTTCAAACCGCTAGTGTGACCAGGTTTAGAGAGGAACATACTAAAGTCAACAGTGAGTGTGTAGAACAAAAAATCTAAATAGTGGTTCGGATCCCGCTAGGGATCAATGCGTAACGACATTAAAGGCACAAGTTCGTCTATACCTAAATTCTGTAAAGGCTATAATGCAAAGTCACTTCACACAGCGAGTAATGGCTGGGAAATATGTAATTTGGAAAATGCCTAGGCAATGAATTGGAGGTTAATCAAATATATATATTCTGGTTGGACTTCAAGGGTATTTCACACAACAAAGACACACACACACACACACACACACACACACACACACACACACACACACACACACACACACACACACACACACACACACACACACACACACACACACACACACACACACACACACACACACACACACACACACACACAACTCGTGGCGCAGTGGTAGAGATCTTAGCTGCCACTACGATGGTTCAAATTCAGCCCAGGGCTGAAATAATTTCAGTAGCGCTGCGCTGCGAGTCGTTACTCCAACTCTCGTGGTCGAGGAGGTGTGTGTGTGTATGTGTGTGTGTGTGTCTGTGTGTGTGTGTGTGTGTGTGTGTGTGTGTGTGTGTGTGTGTGTGTGTGTGTGTGTGTGTGTGTGTGTGTGTGTGTGTGTGTGCGTATAAGGACACAGCATTACCCATAGATCAGTCATATACGAGCTCTGAGCTCTCTTCCGGGAGGGAAATAGCTGTCGATCACGAGTCCAACACGTGATCCAATACCATGGTGAATCACACACATGGCAACACATAACTACAATCTCATTAATACATCAGGACCTGGGAATTGTATCAATACAACTGCATGCAGACCCAATCTGGGGGCCTTTCAACGTGACTGAACATCGTCATGCAACACTGAACAGGAAGAACAATTCCCCTTCAGGCACAAAAGCTCTCTGACACTTTGGCTCCAGGAGCCGCATTTGCAACCAATTACGTCATGTCGCCGAAACCGTTACGCCTCGCGAGTCGACGACGTGACGTCAGGTCGTGCGCGCCCCGACTCCAAAGGCGTGAATACTAATGCTGAAGCATTGATGATTATAACAGTGATTTAGTTAACTGTGTTGGGTGTATCATTTATTCATGCCTACTTACTTATTCACTTACTTGTCTAATTTATTCATTTGTTTATCGATTTATTCCATTGGTGCGTTCTTATGTTATTATTATTATTATTACTATCGTCATTATTACTACTACTATTATTATCATTATTATTATTATTATTATTATTATTATTATTATTATTATTATTATTATTATTATTATTATTATTATTATTATTATTATTATTATTATTATTATTATCATTATTATTATCATCATCATCATCATCATCATCAT
>NW_027467521.1:0-12500 GCF_046742065.1 Oratosquilla oratoria
ATGCGACCCCAAATACTGTACGTTAAACTATCCACTCTTCTCCTTTAAGACTTCTTCCAACTCTCTACCATCCTTTTCCTTTGCACATCTCATTATTTTTACATCTCATTATTTTACTTTTATGCACATTTGCATTCAACTTTCTCTTATCGCTAACTGGCATAATCCGTACTCTGTTGTTAGTATTATTTTCTTATATCTGAAAATAAAACCATGGGATGGGCAGTCTGCTTAAGATGCACTTGGTTAGAAACAGGTCTAAGCTTTTGTATGTGTGTCAGGGAGAGAGCTGATTTAGAGTATAACAATCAGACCAAAAGCTATTGGATTGCAAGCCGTAGCTCCTCAACAGTTCGAGGCCATCATACCCATGTTAGCACATTTCGAGTGAAATCCGTGGAATTTGGCAAAGCCACTAAAAATTTGCATCATCAATGGAGATTTTTTTTTTTTTTTTTTTTAAGTCTGAGCACTTCACAACTCCATTTTGCTGGCCAAAAATGTAACTTTTTACTTTTGTGTTGTGCCTGTATGAGCAATCCACACAATGAAAGGGTGCTTGATTTTCACGCAATAGATGGAAAATTTAGGATGATTTTTTCTAGTCCCTTCAACCTGTGGTATGTATCTCTCTGGACGAATAGGCATCACTGTACCTAAGTGTTTACTGTAAGCGGTATCACAGTGCATGTATGACATCGCTATTGCCGAAAAAAATCTGGAAAGCCAACTATTCTGGATATCAATCTTGGTTAGTAAATCCAGAATTCACGCATCTAGAGACTCAAAAATAAAAGAAAAAGTCTTCAAGTGGTCTTTGACAAAATACTGAAAGCCCCTGAGATTAAATTAGTTGGAAGGAGAATCTCATGATTTTTCAGGTCGCAAGTGGTTGAAAACTTGTAATGGCAGTTTGACTGGAGCCTTATATATATAACCGTGATTAAAGGGATGACCATGATAGTCCTATCCTCTCGTTCTGAGGGACTCCCTTTACCTGACTAAAACTATTCTATTTCAGTTAGGAAAATGTATAAGATATGCCACCATATTATCTTCTTTACTACCATAATGCAGGCCTTCTTTTTATTATCGTCAAACGATTTTGTTCAGCTTAGATCAATATTTTTTGCTGGGTGGGGGTGGTGGGTAAAGTCTGTCTCATTCAACCTCTCCACTTCGATGACCTTTTGTAGATATTTTGTTCTGGCTGACACCAAACAACTTGATGAAAGTTAAGGATAGATATCGTGGTAGAGGTTAAAAAGGACTTATTGAGATTTAAATGAGGCATTATTAATTATGATCTAGTCATATAGTCACATAGTCAATAACTTTCATGGGGTCTGTGACTAAAGTTATCATGGTTACTGTTGAAATGAGACAGTCACTTCCCCTGTTTTCACTGAGGAATCACGACTAGTTTGTGACCTCTGTCCCAAGTGCACTTCATTAAAGATTATGATTGATCACGACAGGAAAAAAAAAAGCAATGGCGACTTGCTTTCACCCAGACAATGTCTCGTTGACTCAAGTCATACAACCATGCTGAACAGAATTCCATATATATATATCTCTGATTTTGTCAACCAGACATACGTCAATATTGAAGAAAAAGTTGTTGGTCATCAGGTACCACATATCAGTTCTGTGCACACATACTTACGGGACTAACTAATTGATATCTAACAACTCTTGCTCAACAAAACCTTTGATAATGATGTAACCTCTTGCATGGTCGTTCATCCAACAATAAACATAATTTATCACAAAAACTATTTCGTCATAGTAAAGCTTTTGAAAGATTTTATCATCACAAGCGTTCTTTCATTAGAATAATTTTCTTGAATTTGACTGAACAAAGTTAATAGTAAGCCACAAATTTCTTGTAGTTTACATAACACTAATGCAGTCCTCCCAAGTGTGACGAAATGACACTTTTACTTCAGATGACACCCCATTGTGAATGCGTTTGCCATGTGTATACAAACATACAAATGAATGAGAAGATAAATATGGATGTGGTTTAGTACTTTCAAACTGTAAATAACTTTTCAATTGAATGTGTCTGATATCAAGTTAAGAAACTAAAAAATAAACTACCACGATGATAAGGTCAACTTGACCCGTGTTTTAACACATTCACTATACACGTGGTTTCACCTACCTAGATAAATCAGTCTATACGGCAACCAGATTGAATGCCATCAACGATAGTGCAAGAGTTAAACATGATTGCTTCGAGCTATGTACTATAAAAACATGAGAATGGAGAAGACTACAAGAGACCATAAAGCCTACACTAGGAAGTTCCTTGTCCACTAGTACCTATCATCCCCATCCATGAATTTATCTAATCTTCTCTTAAAACAACCAATAGTTTCAGGGCTCACTACATTGTTACTAAGTCTACTCCATTCGTTAGCCACTCTATTGGTAAACCAGTTCTTGCCTATTTCCTTCTTAAACTTTTTTTTTCAATTTAATCCTATTAATACGAGTCTTACCTTGTCTCAATATGATGACTGCCTGCACCACCACGGTAGCGTCTCGTGGCGGGCGAAGTTGTAGTCACTCTATGTCGTTACTAACGTAACCGCAGGCGGCTACCAGTTAGGAAAAAGAAAGGTTTATTTACTTGTCTTCTTCTCTTCTCCCTTACTGACGGATTTATTTGATCGTAGCATGCATACAGAAGCAGACTAGAGAAACAGGCCGCAACAAGAATGCATATGTTAATTTATACAAAAACCTTTGGTACTAGATAACATTGCCTGTGTGATTTCTAATGATTGTTTATAAAAACAGAATAGACAAGACAATTTCTAAAGAGGAAAACACACACACACACACACACACACACACACACACACACACACACACACACACACACACACACACACACACACACACACACACACACACACACACACACACACACACACACACACACACACACCAAATCTTCCAATCCCCAATCCTTTACTGATCTCAGACCCATTACTATCATTCCTATTCCTAGTCTTATTTGTGAGGATTTTGTCTTCGAGTGGGCATACTCCAAAGTCAGCAAATTCATTGATCCCCAGCAGTTTGAAAACGTGAAAACGTCCTCCACAACTCACTATCTTATTAGCTTCCTTGACTTCATCTATAAAAATCTCGAGCAGCGCAAGACTTCACTCACAGTGGCGTTCATTGACTTCAAAAAAGCCTTCGATCTTGTTGATCATACCACTATCATCACCAAAGTCATCCACCTTGGCCTTCCTACCTCCTTGGTGGTTTGGCTATCTGACTTCCTGACGGACTTTTGTCAAGCTGTCAGATATCAGAGACACATCTCTGCATTCCAGCACCTATCCTGTGGGGTACCACAGGGAACAAGAATGGGGCCACTGTGTTTCCTGATACTCATCAACGATGCCCTGGGAGGCACACCGCACAGGTGGAAATATGTTGATGACTGCATGGTGGGGATCCCTGTGTCCAACACTGATCTGAACTACGACCCACTGCAGGACACGCTGGACAAGCTACACACATGGACAGTGCACAACAAAGTCTCCATCAATCACAAGAAAACTGTGGTAATGCACTTCCACACCTCCAATGACATCCCCCCCCTCCCGTGCTGACAATTGACGGCCAACCCCTACAAGTGCTCCAGTCAACTAAGCTACTGGGGATAACCATAAAAAATAAGTTGACCTGAAAGGAGAACACCACCAACACCGTCAGGGCAGCCTCCTACAAGCTGTATATGCTGCGTAGACTGAGTTCATCAGGGGCTCAGGCTGAAGATCTCTAGACCATCTACACTTCCTTCAGTTTACCCAAGTTGATGTATGCATCACCCTCCTGGGTCTCCTCACTCACAATCACGCGGCAGCGACAGCTAGAGAAAATGCAGAAAAGAGCCTGTCGCACAATTCTTGGAAAAGAATACACCATCTATCAACACGTTCTCACCACACTAGGACTAGCCACCCTTGCTGACCGCTATCTTCAGAGTCTGAGGTCGTTTGTGGTTACCCTAGTTAAACATCCTCGGCACTGGAAGCTGCTACCTCCACAGGTACCACGACCACGGATGCATGTGCAGCACCATAATACCATCAAGCCGATCAGAGCACGCACCGACCGGTATGAGAAGAGCCCCATACCGACATTTGTGGACTTAACAACAAGAATTAACATTGTTGTACTACACACCTATTCCTCAGCTTACTGTTTTTGCCTTGTCTTTTGAATGCTTGTAAGAACATCTTTTTACTGTCATAGTTTTATATTCTTATAATCTTGTATGGTGTATATTTCCAGCAGTAATGCTGCTATACCCATTAAACCGATGATTACTATTATTATTTACACACACACACACAGACACACACACACACACACACACACACACACACACACACACACACACACACACACACACACACACACACACACACACACACACACACACACAAACACCCGTGGCGCAGTTGTTAGAGTTCTCGTCTACCACTACGGCGGTCCGGGTTCGAATCCCGCCCAGGGCTGAAATAATTTCAATATCGCTGCGCTGCGGGTTGTTACTCCAACTCTCTTGAGTAGGGAGTTGGGTGTGTGTGTGCGTCTAAGATCACGGTATTACCTCTAGATCGGTCACACAAGCTCTGAGCTCTCATCCGGGTGGTTAATAAAAGTGGATCAAGAGTCCAACTCCATAGTGAATCATGGTGAATCGAGGATCATGATGAATCATGGTGAATCACACACACACACACTCACACGCGCGCGTGCACGCACGAACGCACGCACGCACACAAACACACACACACACACACACACACACACACAAAACGAGCGAGTAAAAACCGGCGTGCTCATTGGTCTCTTACTAAAAAAAAATCGGATTTGCAGTGAGGCCTTTTTGGGAGATGAGCTAATACACATAACCAATACCTTTAAGAAATTAAAATATCCTGGGGGAACAAATAGAAAAAAAAGGAACATCTTCATGAAACCAAGGGACTAATTGTCCGAGAGGAATAAAATACAATATATCTCAGTTCCCAACTCAAAGAAAACTGAAGTTATTGACAGATTTCTTAGGAAAGGTAGGATGAAAATAGCAAGGGCTTCCAATTCAGATATAGGAAAAATTGTCAAGACCAAGAGTAAAAAGATACTGCCCCAGATAGTCGTGAGTAACATTTACCGCATTCTTTGCAACAGGTGCACCTCTACATACTACGATGAGGTCACACAGAACATCCAACTCACTCGTTCAGCACTCTGACAAATCTGGAGATTTGCCGCACCGAGATGCAATCGAGATTCTGCATATGGAATTGAAAAGAGACATGAGAAAAACTGTTGGAGCTGCCTATATTAACACGTTTGAAAATACCAATGACAGAGAAGGTTTCGTTTGTTTATCGAAAGTAGCAAGCGAATCAATAATATATACAATTGGGAAGCATGTACCTGGTACGGGAATGGAAATCCCAAGAAAGCCAGCGGGATGACCTGTCCGAGTTTTCAATTTCGAGTACGTATAATTGTAAGGTTCAAGCTGTTTGTAGACGGATTACTGAAGAAGACCAAGTCGGTCGAAACGTATAAGCAGTAAAGGAGTGCCGGTCTAACTTCGCTTGTACTTCTACCCACACTCTCATATATATATATATATATATATATATATATATATATATATAGATATATATATATGTATATATATACATATATATATGTATATATATATACATATATATATATATATATATGTATGTATATACATATATATATATATATATATATATATTGAGCACCTGAAAGTAACCAAATTTAGTATCATACCTGATGAAACAACTGATGTCAGCAGTGAAAAACAACTTGCAATGTGTGTAGTTTACTTTGACTATGATAAATATGAAAGTGTCACATCATTTTTTTTTATATGGTTGTGGTTGAGAAGTGTGATTCACTTTCATTGTATGCAGCAATTAAGAGATGTTCTGAGGAAAAAAGCATTCCTCTAAATAATATAATTGGTTTTTCATCTGACACTTGCAATGTCATGTTTGGGGAAACACAGTGTTGTAGCTCTTATGAAATCTGAATGTCCCTCTATTAATTTTGTCAAATGCAATTGTCAAATGATGCATCTCTGTGTGTCTCACGCATGTCTTAAGCTATCAACTTTTCTGGAAGATCTGTGCAGGAATGTATTTAATTATTTCAGTCGATCAAGCCTGAGACGACACGAGTTGGAAGAGTTTCAAAAGTTTCTAGATATTTCTCCTCATAAACTCTTGGCTCCTGGGCAGACTCGTTGGTTGTCACTTGAAGCTTATGTTATTCGTTTGCTTGAGCAGTGGGATGCTTTAGTCCTTTATTTCACAGCTGTAGTTAGTGAAAAGCGTGACCCCTCTTATGTCACAGAAAATATTCTTCAAGGTTTAAACAATGTGTTCATTAAAGCTCAACTACAATTTCTTCATGTTCAGCTACGCCGAGCAAATGCATTCAACACAATGTTTCAGAGTGATAAACCAGTCCTGCTCTACCTTCATGACCAAGTGAAGAATTTATTGAGAGATATTCTGAGTGACTTTGTTCAAATGAATTGTGTGTGTGAATGTGATCCGTTTACATTTGACATTAACAACTCTAGATATCATGTACCTCTCGATCAATTTTATGCTGGCATCAGTGCTACAGACACACTGTTGAACTCTGTTGTTAGTAAAGATCATGAAGGTATGACAAAGTTCAGAAAGACTTGTCTGGCATTTGATGTTGAACTTATAAATCAAATAAGGCGCAGATTTGATACACAGTCTTTCAAGATTTTGGATTTCTTGATCCCTGACAATGCTTTGAATTTAAAGCCTGCAAGCCTAAGAAATGTATTTGGTGCATTTCCTATTTTGAATGACATGTGTGACAAGGAAGGTGCTGATCTGGAGTGGAGGCAGTTGGGCTTGGATGGAAGTTTCAAGGATGTGGAGGGAGCAGCAGAATTTTGGAAGAAACAGCTCAGTCTCAAAAACAATGAATGACCAACCAAAGTATCCAAACCTTGCTAGAGTAGTTGTGTATTGTATGACACTCCCCAATTCAAATGCTGCTGTTGAGAGAGTTTTCAGTCAAGTGCGTCTCATTAAAACAGATATTAGAAATTCACCAAAAACTACAAGTCTTGTCAGTTTGCTGCACATAAAAAACGGTTTAAAACTTGCAGGCATATCTGCTCATGAGTTATCATTTAGTGAAGAGTTAAGTTCTGCATTGTGTGACTTGAAAGTTGATGGCACTGAGGAAGAGTGCAGGCAAATACTATATGAGAAGTTCAAGGGGTAATTGCATGCGTTTTAGTGGTTTCTTATTTTCTGTCAGAATAGCATCTGTGGAATAGTACCGGTATGCAGTTAATGTAGGCTACAATGTGGCACCAGTCTAGACATCATGTGTCATTAGCTTAGTATAATCAAAGTATCGAATAAAATTGGCCTATCGCTGATTGAACATTATTTTTACATTGTACTTGTTTGATTATGTAGACTGAAATGCTTTTTTTTTTAGATATAATTACTAGTGTATTAATAGTCTTTAATTGTGAATTCGCAATAAACAGATGTTATTACTGATTAGTTTTTTTATTTCATCAACATGAAAATTATTCGATTGTGTTGCGTTACCATCTAGAGAAATTTTGTCGAATCTAGAGAAATTTTCCCAATTTTCTGAAGAAATTCTTCGAATGACAACTGAGAGCCCTGCTTCTCTCTAGCCCGGTCCAGATTTTGGTAAATGATTGTGAAAACATATTCGGAAGCCGTGAAAGGTGATTCCGACTATAGTGTGGATAACAGTGGACAGAACATTGTAGAAAATAAAGTGATCCATTCTCTAAGTAACAAGGGAATACAGATCAGAGACACAGAGATATCAGCTTGCCATACACTGGGAAAAAGAAAACAGGACGGTGCCCAAAATGTAATCGTGAGATTCGTATCAAGAAAGTCGAAGGTGAACGTGCTGAAAAACGCCAAAAAATTAAAGGGGACGGGCATCTGCGTGAATAAACACCTGATGAAACGAACCGGAGAGATTGCTAAAACAGCACACGACATGAGGAAACAAGGGAAGATCATCTCGACATGGACAAGAGACTGCAAGATGTATATCAAGTGCAAGGATGAAAAAGTTCATCAAGTAAGTAATCTTGAACAATTAGTTGAATTTCAATAGTTCACATTCCTTAATCTTCTAACACAAACATAACCATAAACACTACAACTAACACAAAAACTAAAACAAACATAACAAAAAACTGTTCTTCATGCCATACCCTTGTCCCTACCAATCACCTCAAATGTACATTATGCAAACATTTACATCATTTTATGTGTGCAAATATACCCGTAAATACTGCCAAAAATAACCCCAATATTTTCAGAAACTGGTTCTGCACAGACTGCTCAAAAACATTTCCCTATCATGCCATCTCAAACACAGAATTAATTTTTTGTTTTCCGCGCCAAATCTCGCATAAAAAAACCCAGATGTTTATACCGCCATTAAGAAGTATAAAGAAATAGACAAAATATCAGAAAAGGAATTTTCGATATTTAATTACAATAATACCCAAATTGACCCCGAATTAAATTTCTACTCAAAACTAACAAAAGACAGCGATTACTATAGTGATACACAATTTGACACAGTATTTCGTGATATTGATGGTTTCACACTAATTCACATTAATGCAAAGAGCCTAAACGCTAATTATCAGAAAATTGACTATTATCTCAAGTTACTCAATAAAAGCTTTGACGTTATAGTGACAAGCGAAACATGGATTGACCCAGGATGTCTAGTAAACTTCCTACAAGACTATACTCTCTACAGTGTTAACAGACAGATCCAAAAAGGCGGAGGAGTCTCTATCTTCATAAAAAAAAATCAATTTATGCAAACTAATAAATCAATCCACTAATTCGCATGAGAACCTATTTGATTGCGTAGCTGTTGAGATTTTCAGTAAAACAAAACAAAAAATACCGTCATAACAAGTATTTACAGAAAGCCAGGCACAAACATCAATGAGTTCACAAATATGCTTGAAGAAATCATAACTCCATTTAGAAATAAAAACCTATATCTCTGTGGTGACTTCAACATAGATTTACTTAAGTATGAGACTCACGAACAAACAAGACACTTTACCATATGATTTTCTCTTTAGATATATATCCTTTGATAAATAAACCAACCCGAATAACAAATACAAGTGAAACAATGATAGATAACATTTTCACCAATATTGAAAACTCCGAGATTCATAGTGGTATCTTAATAAGTGACATAAGTGACCATCTACCGATATTCACTATCAATCCAAAAGAAATGCACTGCATAACAAAACCCAGAATTGCACTAAAACGTAAAATAGACGAAAAAAGTATTGCAAAATTAAATCAATGCTTAAAAGAAGAAAATTGGGATCAGGTTTACGAGTCAGAAAATGCCAATCTATCATATAACAAATTTGTAAGCATTATCATGAGTAATGTAAACAAATGCTGCCCAGAGAGAGAAGTAGAAATAAAACCATATAACATAAACTCAAAACCATGGTTTACAAACGGTCACGCGTGTCGAAAGAAAAAACAACTTTACAAGAAACCTATTAAAAGCAAGTCCTTGACAGAAGAAAACGAATACAAAGCGTACAAAAACAAACAACAATTTTACGCAACTGCGAAAAAAAATACTATGACACACTGCTTGAAAATTATAAAGGTAATATAAAATAGACATGGGAAGTAATAAACAACTTAACTAGGCCCAAAAATAATAACACCGATGAATTCATAGACATTATTAAAAACGGAAAAACTAAAAAAGAAGTGGCAAACGAATTTAATTAATTTTTCTCCCATGCAGGACCTAACCTCGCGAAACAAATAAACACATCAAACTTATGAGACCTTTTTGAAACACGGAAAACGAACTTATGAACACAGTAAAATCAATGCAGAGAAAGAAATCACTCGATTGCACAGGAATCAATATGAACATTGTAAAACAAATTATGCCTATCATCAAAAATCTTTTTCTGACAATATACAATAAATCATTTGAACAAGGAATATTTCCAGATGCAATGAAAATAGCAAAAGTAATACTGATATTCAAATCAACCGACAAATCAAGTTATAATAACTATAGACCAATTTCACTATTACCACAATTTTCCAAAATTCTTGAGAAGTTATTCACAATTCGTCTTGACTCATTTCTAAAAAAAAAATGACGTCATTTACCATAGTCAATATGGATTTCAACGAAATCTTTCAACGTCAACAGCAGTAATGGAATTAATTGAAGAGATAACTAACAATATAGAACAAAAGAAAAAGACAGCCGGCATATTTATTGATCTAAAAAAGGCATTTGACACAGTAAATCATGAAATCCTAATTCGGAAGGCCGAATACTATGGGCTAGGAGGTAAGGTTAAAAAGTTATCTAAAAAATAGGAAACAATATGTAGCCATTAAAGAAGAAAGATCACATATTCTACCAGTTACATGCGGAGTACCTCAAGGTTCAGATCTAGGACCCAAACTATTCTTACTATACATTAATGACATTACCAATGTATCCAACCTTATGAAATTTATACTGTTCGCCGACGATACCACCATTCTATGCTCCGATATAAATTCCGACAAACTGATCAAGACAATTAATAAAGGATTATGTCAGCTATCTCACTGGTTTTCAGCCAATAAATTATCCTTAAATGTATCAAAAAATAACTACCTGCTTTTCTACAAAAACAATGAAAGCACTAAGCCGATCAAAATAAACAACGAAATTATTGAAAAAGCGTCCGTCAGTAAATTCCTAGGCGTGTATTTAGACGATCAACTTAATTGGAAACATCATATAAATCACGTGATAAAAAAGATGTCCAAAACTTTAGGAATAATGCATAAAATGAGAAATATCCTCAATGAAAATACCCTACGTACCATTTACTGTAGTCTACTACTTATCAAACTAATCTTCAACGCATAATTACCTCACAAAAAAAAAGGCACTGCGTATAATCTGCAATGTAGGTCGTTTAGAATATACAAATAATCTATTTAAAAAACTTGATCTACTGAAATTCATGGACTTAATAAAGTACAAAACTATGCACCAAATCTACAACAAACAAATGAATCAAAACATATTGAATAATGCATAAAATGAGAAATATCCTCAATGAAAATACCCTACGTACCATTTACTGTAGTCTACTACTTATCAAACTAATCTTCAACGCATAATTACCTCACAAAAAAAAAGGCACTGCGTATAATCTGCAATGTAGGTCGTTTAGAATATACAAATAATCTATTTAAAAAACTTGATCTACTGAAATTCATGGACTTAATAAAGTACAAAACTGCCATTGTTATGCACCAAATCTACAACAAACAAATGAATCAAAACATATTGAAATTTTACTCGACTTACGAAACTCGCTATGCGACTATGCATACAAACGACTTCTTTAAAACTCATTACAGAACAACCAAAAAAGGCCAATGCTTATCTATTATAGTCACGCATGGAATAAACTTGAAAAGGAATTACCTAAGACAAAATGTTTATCAACATTCAAACGATATAAAAAAAAGTCATTAATCTATAAGTATTAGTATATTGAACATTTCAGGTCCATTTCATAATTGTATTCATGGAGAAACTGTCATGTACCGACCAAATCTGCCGCTCTTTTTTTTTTTTTTTTTTTCCTACAGGTGACGGTGACCCGGATCCGCGCAGTAAGCAATTATCGTCCCGTCAACAATCGACCTGATTTCTCACCTCTCACCTGACCCCCACAAGATGCGATGCTCGCAAGTGACCCCGATTCCTACATGAGGTCGGAGTTAGCGGGCGTCGTGTCGCATCTCATTGCAAATATATATATATATATATATATATATATATATATATACATGTACATTTATATGTATATATGTATTTGTATATGTATGTTTATATATAGATATATATATGTATGTATGTGTGTGTGTGTGTGTGTGTGTGTGTGTGTGTGTGTGTGTGTGTGTGTGTGTGTGTGTGTGTGTGTGTGTGTGTGTGTGTGTGTGTGTGTGTGTGTGTGTGTGTGTGTGTGTGTGTGTGTGTGTGTGTGTGTGTGTGTGTGTGTGTGTGTGTGTGTGTGTGTGTGTGTGTGTGTGTTTATGTATCATACTAACATGTAACAAAAATAAATAATAAAAATAAAAATAATTCTTTCCTTAAAGGGAGAGCATTTCCCCATAAGCTTTGCTTCACGCTCTCCCTTTTCAACAAGTAATTTTGTAATAATTTTGTATATATGTATGCATAAATTGTATTTCATTTTGTTGAATAAACCTTAACTAACTAACTAACTAACATTCCCCTATTTCTCAACGCCCTCTTCACCCCAT
>NW_027467521.1:17500-22500 GCF_046742065.1 Oratosquilla oratoria
GAAAGGGAAACGGATAAGGAAAGAGAAATATGGCTGGGGATGGGGGGTGATAGAGATAGAGAGAGATATTACAGGAGGTGGGGAAAGAGAGAGGGATAATGAGAAAGAGACATATCGCAGGTGGTGAGGTATAGAACGACAAACAGAGAGAGAGAGAGAGAGAGAGAGAGAGAGAGAGAGAGAGAGAGAGAGAGAGAGAGAGAGAGAGAGAGAGAGAGAGAGAGAGAGAGAGAGATGGATATATTGGGGGGGATTCGAGAGATCTGTGGCTGCTGGAGAGAGAGGGGGGTGGAGGGAGAGAGAGATAAAGAGGAATAAGAGAGAGAGAGAGAGAGAGAGAGAGAGAGAGAGAGAGAGAGAGAGAGAGAGAGAGAGAGAGAGAGAGAGAGAGAGAGAGAGAGAGAGAGAGAGAGAGAGAGAGAGAGATGGCTGGAAGGAGGGATAGAAAGACAGATGTATGGTCAAAGGGAGGGATAAAAGAAGAGGGAGATATGGCAGGGGTAAAGAAAGAGATACAGAGGGAGAGGGAGAGAAAGAGATATTGAAAGAGAGAGAGAGAGAAGGAGAGAGCGCCATATTTCTTTTTCTTCCTCTATTCCATCTTTCTCTCCACCATATCTGTCCTTCTCTCTCTCTCTCTCTCTCTCTCTCTCTCTCTCTATATATATATATATATATATATATATATATATATATATATATATATATATATATATATATATATATCCCTCTCCAGAGGCGCCAGCTGCCTCCCCCTATTTGGGTGAGGAGTCACCTGTGGCACCCTCCTCAAGTAAGTCGGGAAAAGAATGAAGCAGAGGGAGTGTAAAAAAAAACGCGACTCCCTCGATGTCTTACTATTTAATGCAAGGTCCATTAGCAACAAAATGTTAGAGCTCAAAGCATTTTTAGCAAAAGAAATGTTTGACATCGTACCTATTACAGAATCCTTGATCCACGAAAGTAGACGCAACTTTCTCTGCGAATTTGAAATTCTAGGCTATACGCTGTTTCACAAAGATAGGATGAATCGGGAGCGATGTACACCAGAGAAACCTTGTATCCTATCGAGCGTACATTAAACACAGGGAAAGAGCTACTTAGTATGGATCTTCAGCTAAGATAAGAATGGTACAGATTTATTCTAATTTACAGGACACCACACCAGTGTCTCGACGAGGACGTTGAGTTGTATACAGAAATCAATTATGTAATAAACAATCATACAGTGGTTATCTTAGGGAATTTCATCCGTCATGTAAACTGGGAAGACAGAACAGGGACGATGAAAGTAGGAGGCTTCTTCACTTTGCAGATGAAACCTTTCTTAC
Source organism: Oratosquilla oratoria (assembly GCF_046742065.1). Taxonomy (NCBI): domain Eukaryota; kingdom Metazoa; phylum Arthropoda; class Malacostraca; order Stomatopoda; family Squillidae; genus Oratosquilla; species Oratosquilla oratoria. The sequence continues at coordinate 18,832 of NW_027467521.1, forward strand.
CCAATGGGTACAAAAGCCTATTAGGGGAAAAAATATATTAGATCTTGTGTTCACCACTGAGAATATTATAGTACACAATGTATCTGTGGTTGAGACCCTAGGTGGAAGGGATCACAATGTCGTTAGATTTAAATTACGTGTGCCTGAACTCGAGGAATAAACACAGACGCACTATTCCTGATCTACGAAGAGCTAATCTTACTGGACTGAGAGGAGGAGTTGGTGCATTGGCAATTGATGTAGGTGTCAACATTCAGGAGTCATGGGACTCATTTCGTGATCGTTTTATGGCACAATAGGCACATTTTTTACCAAATAAAGTAGTCAAAAGAGAATGTTGGCAACCTAAATGGTTCACACAAGAGATAGGAAGAGCTATTAAAGACAGGGAAGCTTCTTATCGTCACTATAAGGAAAACCGTAGCATTTTTGCCCATCAAAAATGCATCCACTTGCGCGGGTGGGTTAAAAGAATGATAGAAGCAGCAAAACGTGGTGAAGAACAGAAAGTGGCCTCATCTTGCGAGGCTAGCCCTACGGAGTTCTTTAAATACGTTAACAGCAGAAAACCAGTTAGAAACAAATGTGGCCCTTTGCGTGACTGTGGAACGCTTCAGAATACCGACCTTGAGATGACTGATATTCTCAATGCACACTTCTCTTCGGTATTCACTAAGAAAGTAGAGGGTGCAATCCCTGAACTAGTTCTGGTACACGAGGGAGAGTCAATGGAGAATATTCAGTGTACAAACATCGAGGTCTTAGCTAGACTAGACAAATTTAGTGCAAACAAGTCTCCCGGTCCAGATGGATTCCTGGAAGGAGGTTTGCGAGCAGGTGGCTCCCCTCCTAGTGGATATCTTCAATGAGTCTCTGAGGACAGGAGAAGTGCCAAGGGACTAGCGGAAGGCAAACGTGACTCCTATCCTTAAGAAAGGGATCGCGCAAATCCAAGGAATTACCGACCTATCCGTCTAATTTCCATAGTAGGGAAGATAATGGAAGGTGCCATTGTGGACAGAATAGTCGAGTTTCTGGAGGGAAACAGCCTGTTATTAAACTCGCAGCATTGTTTTCGGCGTTACAGATCATGCTTAATCAACCTGATAGAACTTTCCTTGTCATACTTCAAGAATATGACAGGAACGGAGCAATCGTTATACTTTATCTCGACTTCCAGAAAGTCTTTGATAAAGTACCTCATAAGAGGTTAATGTTGAAAGTTCAAGTGATGGTATGAGAGGAGTAGTGTTAAATTGGATTGAAGCCTGGTTGAAAGGTATAAGACATCGTGTAGTCATTAATTGGGCATCGTCTAGCTGGTCTCCTGTTACCAGTGGGGTACACCAAGGATTTGTATTAGGTCAGCTCCTCTTCATCATCTATATCAATGATATAGATGTTGGAGTTGTGGGCCGCACATCTAAGTTTGGGGGTGACGCTAAGATGAGAGCACATGTCGCAGCACCTGAAAGTGTAACAATTCTTAGGTCAGACTTAGAAAAGTAGGAGAGTGGTCTGAGAAGTGGCTGATGCCATTTAATTTGGGTAAGTGCAAGATCATGCATATCGGGCACGCAAACCAGAGAAACCAGGAGATTGCGAGGAAAGTTAATAGGGGTTTTCAAAATACTTCAAGGGTTTGATAACATTGACTCTTGACATCTCTTCAGCTTGAGCATGAATTCAACTTGCCATCATGGGTGGAAGCTCAATCCCCCTCGTTACTCTTGTGACAAGGTTGGTGATTTTTTACCTATAAAATCTGCAATATTTGGAAGAAACTTCCAAAGGACGTGGTAAACAGTTCTTCTGTTGAGCAGTTCAAAAACCGATTGAACAAGGAGCTACAGACATTAGTGTAAGTACTAGTGTGAATCCCCGATAACCTTCTAACGGTATCTCCTCGGTATAGGTTGTAAAACCATTTGGATCCTGAGATTTCTTGTAACTCCTTATGACTCTTTCCATCTCCTTCTCCCTCTCCTTCTCTCTCCTTCTTTCCTCTACCATGTCCCTCTCCTTCCCCCCGCCATATCTTCCTCTCTTATTTTCTCTCTCTCTCTCATTGTCTTTTTATCACTCACCCAACCAAAATTCTCTCTTTTTCATCAATCAGACTCTTTGTTTTAAGTCTATACTGCAATGTTGTTTACTTACAATAATCTCAACTTTCTACATAGTTCTCACTTAGGTTGTAAAGGAATGTCATATCGGTAATACACTCGATATGCGGCTCTTATTTATAGATAATATTCTTATTGCCTACACAAGGCGAAAAGCGGACACAGGCAGCTAGCTCAGCTGTATCATCTTAAAACATCCTACTTATAAAATCAAACAACCCGTCTTCTACCCTTCTTTCTACCCTGTTTTCTACTAGCCTCTTTCTCACTTTCTCTCTCTCGTCATATCTCCCTCTCCTTTTATCCCTTTCCCTAGCCATATATCTCTCTCTGTATCACTCACTCCTGCCATCTCTCTCTCTCTCTCTCTCTCTCTCTCTCTCTCTCTCTCTCTCTCTCTCTCTCTCTCTCTCTCTCTCTCTCTCTCTCTCTCTCTCTCTTTCCTTCTCTCTCTCTCTCTCTCTCTCTCTCTCTCTCTCTCTCTCTCTCTCTCTCTCTCTCTCTCTCTCTCTCTCTCTCTCTCTCTCTCTCTCTCTCTCTCTCTCTCTCTCTCTCTCTCTCTCTCTCTCTCTCTTTGTCTTTCTACCCATCACCCCGCCATATTTCTCCCTTTTTCTGTTTCCCCCCTCCGTCTCTTTCCTCACACCCTGACATATATTTCTCTATTTCAATCCTACCCCCGACTCTATTCCTCTTCCTCTCTCTAACTTTCCTTCACGCTATATCTCTCTCTGTACGTCTCTCTCTTTCCTTCTCTCTCTCTCTCTCTCTCTCTCTCTCTCTCCTGAAGGCGGCACCGTAAATTCTCTAACAAAACAGCAGAAGGGTTGCTGACAAAGATGTCATCTACGTATCTACATTAGATAGATGGTTTTAACTCTCCGTCCTGGAAGACTGATCTTTCTACAGCAGGCATGAAGGCTTCAGCGAAGAGGACACCCAGTGGTGATCCCATCGCTACGCCGTCTTGCTGAACGTATAGGTTTCCTTCTGGGCACCTGAATGGAACTTCTGTGGTGCAAGTGACAAGTAATTCTTTTAAAGTAGACTCAGGGATATGGGGAGGTGGAATGTCATTATTGTGATAGACATAGCCAAGAATTATATTGATGGTTCTTATTACAGGAATTTCAGTGAAAAGATTTTGAGCATCTAACGATGCCAGGATTCCATCAGTTTTATTAATTCCTCAGTAGAGCGGAGGGAGTAAGTTTTAGGGATGTAAGGGGAGATGATATCATGAAGTCGTTTGGCAACATGGTATGAAGGGATGGGAATTTGAAAAATGATTGGCCGAAGTGGGTTTCCCTCTTTGTGAGTTTTTGCGTTACTGTAGAAGTAACCGAGTTGAAAATCACCGATTACTTTAGCAAATTTGGTTCCTCCTGTTTCTGCATTCATTACAGAGATAAGTTTGTTTAACTTTTTTTTTAAGTTATCAACAGGGTTACGGGAAATTCTTTTAAATTTAGTACGGTCTTTCAGGATGTCACTACACTTTTGAAGATATATATCTTTGTCAAGACGGCGTAGCGATGGGATC
>NW_027467521.1:60000-82500 GCF_046742065.1 Oratosquilla oratoria
ATCATGTTTTTCTTGTATGCCATGGACGACAATGCACTTTACAAAGATTACAAAGGATTACAAAGGAAGGCGGAGCATGCCGACAGGAGACCTTTTGGTCCATATCTAGGTCGGATGCGAAAAAAATCATAATAATAATAAATTGATAAATAAAAACTATAATGTAAATAACAAATAAAATACATAAATAAATGCATAGGCATAGTTAGATAGTAAACACACTTTCCTTTGTCAACTGTGTCTCTCACCAGGCTTTCCGTTTCTTTTATTACTTTTATGACTGTATCTTTTGTATTTTCTTCCATTTGCTCTTTTAATGTTTTTCTGAAAGATATTGCTTGATTTTCCTGTTCTTTCTTCCACTGATTCTTTTTATTTCAATTAGGTTTGTTTCTTTGATTGACTCTGCTACTTTGCAGTCACTACTTTCAACTGTTCTTTAACTTCATTTTTTTAGTTCGTCATTTTTATTTCTATCCTCATTTTTCAAATTTTCATTTTCTCTCTTTAGACTATCTATTTCACTTTTTAGGTCATTCAATTCTTTTATGGTTTGTTCATTGCTTTTTCGTAATGTAATCAGTTCTTTATGCACAGCTCGCTTACTTCCCAATTTCTTAGTGCACTACTGTACCTGCTTTCTCTGTCTATATCAAGATTTCTTCTTGTTTCACTTGAATTTCTATGGAAACCAGAAAAAAAATTACCTTCCCACCTTGGATTTTTCCTTGGAGTATCCATCGCACAGAGGCGCTTGGGTATCACACCTCTTGGACTCTCAACTGTAGTCACTTCCAATCCTCTTTTCGTTGTTCTTTCTTCATTATCACTATCCTTTTCCATTTCTGTGTGTGTGTGTGTGTGTGTGTGTGTGTGTGTGTGTGTGTGTGTGTGTGTGTGTGTGTGTGTGTGTGTGTGTGTGTGTGTGTGTGTGTGTGCGCGCGCGTGTGTGCGTGTGAGTGTGTGTGTGTGTGTGTGTATGTGTGTGTGTGTGTGTGTGTGTGTGTGTGTGTGTGTGTGTGTGTGTGTGTGTGTGTGTGTGTGTGTGTGTGTGTGTGTGTGTGTGTGTGTGTGTGTGTGTGTGTGTGTGTGTGTGTGTGTGTGTGTGTGTGTGTGTGTGTGTGTGTGTGTGTGTGTGTGTGTGTGTGTGTGTGTGCATAATGTTAAATTCTTGTTATGCCATTTTGATACCATTAAGTCATCGTTACATGACGGAAGTATTGATTTGCTATGTATTTGTGAAACTCTCCTTGACACCTTGGTGGTGATCGAAATGATATCGTAATTAGGTGCAACGATGGTAGAGGAGCCTGTGTATGTATTCATTTTCGTGATAATTTCAAAGTAAAAGTTTTAGAAACTGGTATGGAAAAAAGTTAATGTTGAAGATATATATGGATACAGATTCAGCATAACAAATTCCCTCCTTTTAATAAAGGTTGTGTGTACCGACATCCTAAGTCTCTAGCAGCGTCTTTGTCATATTTATCTTATGTTTTTATTATTCTTTTTAAGAATAAGCCTCTATTTATCTTAGGTGATGTTAAAGATTACCATATAGAGAAGATATATAAATGTTTGAATTTAGATCAAATAATTGAAGAGCCTACTAGAATTACCGAACACTCTTCTTCCTTACTAGACCTTATCATCACTATTTGAGTCGACATGATTGTGCAGTCAGATGTTATGCCAAAACCAGTTGCTGATTATGAAAACATATCTATTCTAGTCAATATTCGGAAAATGATAAAAGCAAGAGAGATTAGGACCTACCCCTATCGTAAAAGATACTGTCCAAACATATTTTGTAACTTACTTTTAAACGAAATTCTTATCCTAAACAACATTTTATCAACTGATGATATAAATATGTAAGTTCAAATTCTCAAAGTAACATTTAACAAATGCCTCAACGTGTGTGTTCCCATAGTCATATTATTTTCTCCGTGGATCGATCAAGGTTTGGAAAATATAATCAGTGGTAAAAACAAACTTCAACTTAAGCTTAAAAACGGTAGGCCAATGATTAGATTAGAAAATAAATTCAAGCAAACCAAAAAGAATGTTGAAAAGCTTATAAGTAAGGCTAGAACGGGCCATTTTAAAGATTATTATTTGTTTATTATTTAACTATACCTATGCATTTATTTATGTATTTTATTTGTTATTTACATTATCATAGTTTTTATTTATTATTTTATCATTAATATGATTTTTTTTCGCATCCGACCTAGATATGGATCAAAAGGTCTCCTGTCGGCATGCTCCGCCTTTGTAATCCTTTGTAAATGTAAAGGCAAAAGTAGAGGTACATGGAAAGTAGTTGAGGAGATCGTATCTGACTTTGGACACAGTAGCCCTAAAATAATCTACAAGTATGATATTCCAATAAAGGCTGAGGAATTTAATACATACTTTAATAGTGTGGGCCAAACGACATTTTAACACAAACAAGTTTAGAACTCAACCTATAGATGGCAATATGGTTATTTTAATTTTCAAAGATTTAAGTAATGCGAACTCGTTTGGTTCAGATGGCATCCCTCTAAACTATTTAAAAGGTATTTTTCCACAAGCATGGAAACATCAATATGTCATCCCATTATCTAAAAGTGGAAATGTTGATAACGTTAGTAATTACCTTCCTATATCGTGTTACCTTTTGGTAGTTTTGAAATTTAAAAGAATTTAAAGTTATTCTTAATTTCTTTTGTCCAGGAACGAAAACGAGTGTTTCGTTTCTATATTTTATTTACACAACAAATAATATAACATAATCACTCGGTTTTTAGATAATAATTAAGTAATTTTATTTTTTTAAGGAGATATAATATCAGAAGACAAAAAAAAAATCACGTGAGAATGACTATCCTTAAATACTAGCACTTAACTAAAACAAAACAAAAATCACGTGAGAATGACTATCCTTAATACTAGCACTTAATTTACGCATAATATGGATAAACAGATGGATGAAACAGATAAACAAGGTCACACATGAGAAATCGGAAAAAGCCCGTTTGACATTCCGATTCAATTTTCAAAAGGTGAAACTAAAAACCTAACAAAAACCTCACACTAGATATAGGATGTATTTCCCATAATTACACCACTTACGAGTTTTAACCCATGGGCTGTTACTACATACCTTGTGGGAAAAAGGACCCCCACAAAAGGGACACGGGTTTTCGGGTACTGACGATAAGAAGGAAAGAACAACCCGAGGGAGGTTTGAAGCCTTTCTGAAATACTCGCAATTGACCTGAGAGGTCGATGGAGCCGAAGGGGGTGCGATAAAGGAAGTTTCCTCTCTGTATAACAGCATTATAGCCTAACCGCTTACATACTAACCTTGAATTACACACAAGAATATATATATATATATATATATGTATATATATATATATATATATATATATATATATATATATATATATAAAAAAAAAAACAAGATAATTAACTGGCAAATCTTACAGACACCTAGGTGGTCCGTAAAACGTCCGTCGTGGGCCATTTCCAAGAGAGCCCTCCGGTAAGCTGCTGGGACCACGATCTGTTCCACGGCTGCCCACGGTGCGTCCTCCTTAGGGTAGGTGGGCGGCAATCATCGTCGACACAGGACCCCTTCTCATAGGTAGGAGGTGGAGGTCGGCCTCGCCTCCTCCTCTCCATCGCTAGCTTTCTCCAAAAGGGGTGCCAGCTCCTCGTCCTCTCTCTGGGCTGCAATCAACGTCTGTCTTTCTGAAATAGACTTGTCTAGGGAAGAACTAACAAAACCATTATCGCTCTGGAAGAAAAGGGAGGTAGTGTCTAAATCATCATTAGACTGGATGCCACTGTTTTCCTTAACGGGAGCCGGCGACTCGGGAGGTGAGTATTTAGCTATCGTTGAGCGGGTGACTGCACACAAAGGAAAAACCTGGGGCATGACCTCTTCTAACTGGGTTAAATCTGGGGAACTCTCAGGCTTCACCTGGAGAATCGGAGGGGGGGTTGTCCAATTTTCCTTCCGGCTAAATCGATCCCCAAAATCAAATCTACGCCCTGAGTTGGGAGCTCAGGTAATACAGCTACTGAAACCATTCCCTTAAAACAATCTGAATCTATGTGTACTTTTACCAGTGGGGCACTGTTCCGACCCCCTATTGATGACAACACTACCCATTCCCCAGTCTCCTCTCCGCCTACTATACCTGCACGAATGAGGGTTTGTAGAGTCCCCGAGTCGCGCAAAACTGTGTCGGGTTCAGAGATCTTGTCTACTGAGACATTTCCTACTGACAAAAATCTCTGGTAACTTACGTCTGGTGCTTGGTTCGCACTCCTGCTGTTGACCACCCGAACGGACTTAACCTGCCCTTCTGGATTACTATCAGGCCATAGTGTCTTAAAGAACAACATTACAGGCTTAAACCTTCCTGCCTGTATCTTTCGCCTACAAAAATCTACTTCATGGTCACTTGTTTTACAGTATGAGCACTGTAAAATACCTTTAACTTTACCTAGAGAAATAAGTTTAGAATTGCCTTTGCACGGCGAAGTAGGACCGGCCTGTCTCTTGGGCACCGACATTCCCTTTGATTGGGGTTGGCTGACCAACCTATTGCCTGGGCCAGGCAAATATGCGTCCTTTTGGATTAACGCATACTTGTCTGCCATCGTAGCAGCCTCCTTTAAAGTCTTAAAACTTTTTTTCTGCGAGATGTGTAGTTACCTCTTTGGATATGGTCAAATAAAAATCCTCTATTAAGATAAGTTCAACTAACTTTTCAAAAATTTCCACAGCCGAGGCTCCCCTCCATTTTAAAAACATTTTAAAAAGGTTTCTCATTAGTACGAGCTAGTTCTAAATGGCTAATTTCAGGCGCCTTTTTGTAACCGCGAAATACCTGCCTCTACGTCTCTGGCACAAAGGAATAGGCATTTAACACTTGACGTTTTACTGCCTCATAATTTGAAGCCTCCTCGTCAGGGAGGGCCATATAAGCTTTCAACGCCTTACCTCTAAAACTCTGTTGTAACAGAATTGTCCAAAAATGCCTTGGCTATTCGAGGCGGATAGCCAGCCTCTCAGAACTAGCAAAAAACTCGTCTAGGTGGCTCTTTCAAAAAGACGGAACTAAACTAACTGCCTTATCTAGAACAAAAGATAGTTGGGAAGACCTACTTCCACTTGTACTTACCTCCCCCAACCGTATCTGCGCCTCTGTAAGCTTAAGCTGGAGCTCTATACGACGTAACTCCAAATCTTGATCCGGCGCGTCGTTTTCCGCCCGCCCGACCAAATCACTTCCTGACTCTTTTTTTTCTCGAAATTCGGGAGTGAAGTATCACTCCCACGGGCTTTGTTTGAGCCCATGCGGTGGTGTTTATGTAAGACACACCTTGTAGAGAGGAGGTGGAATAGTGTAGCTAGTCAGAGGGTGATAGGGGGCAGTAAAAAAGAGAGGCTGCAGCTGTTAGAGCGGCGGCGGACGCTCTAGTAGCTGACGGAGCTCATAGGGGCTTTGGAGGCGGCAGAGGTGGCTCACAAGACCTTCAGGGGGAGCCGGTGGTCCCCGTCTGAGGAAAGAAGTGGAGGGGCAATCGCTCAGGTAGTGGTGGAGGTCGGCATTTTCTTCACGGCAGTGGTTGCACCGGCGTTCTTCCATGGTGCTCTGGGAATTAAGTTGCCAGAAGCAATGGTCCTGAAGACGCAACCTGAAGAGCAGCTTTTCTATCCTTCTGGGAGTGGAGCGGGGGAGGACTAGAGGTTCATATGCTGTCGCCTTTTTGTACCACCACTCTCGTTGGGAGGTCTGCGGTCTGCGCCTCCAGCCTGTGTTGGAGGTGCCACTGCGTGCGTGCTATTGCCCTAGTTTCCCTCACTCTTTCTGACTCGTCCGACATTTCGGTCTCGTTCAAAGTAATTACCATCTTGCATTACTATTCAATCGGGTTTAACAATCTCACGTGATAATCTGGCTAAAGGTCGCCACTGTTACCTTTTGGTGGTCTTGAAATTTAAAAGAGTTGAAAGTTATTCTTAATTTTTTTCTTTTGTCCAGGAACGAAAACGAGTATTTCGTTTCTATACTTTGTTTATACAACAATTAACTAACTTCTAACTAATCTTAGGTCGCTGATAATGAATATCATAGTTCATATTGTTTGTTAGCTATACTTTTCAAGATACACATTCTTGTCACATTAGGTTCCAATAGGCTTGCGACAGTGTGTTTTTTACTATACTCATAGTCTTACTGTCCTTCAGTATTGTTCCAGCAGTCATAAAATGTGGTTGTGCTGTGCAAGTTTATATTTTGAGGTGAAAAGTAGGTGATTTTCCTAGTCAAACACTTTTTAGATTTATAATAAATATTCATTGAGCAAGCTATTTATACGTATGTGAAGCATTTTATATTAACTGTATTTTCCCACTGAATTATATAAATACTTCTGCGAAGCTATCATGCCCTGTTTTATAATGATAAATTTATGTGTCTTTTTTCTTCTAACTGTTTGCTATTTTATTCTTCCAGATGCTGCATTTGTGGTGGGGTGACCTTTACATCACAGTATCGCCGTATACCTGTTAAGTTAGAAAGGTGTATCACCTATATTTTGGATACAATATTGGTGACCAGAATAAGAACTGGAATCCTCACATATGCTGCAGCACTTGTGCTACTATCTTTCGCCAATGGTTGAACGGGAAGAGGAAAGGAATGCCTTTTGCTGTACCAATGACGTGGAGGGAGCCAACAGACCATACCAACAATTATTGTTTTTGCATGGTACCTCCAGTACAAAAGGGTTTGTCAAAGAAGAAAAGGGAGCCCATTGAATATCCAAACATTCCATCAGCTATTCACCCAATTCAACATGGAGAAGGTCTATCTGTTCCTGATGCACCAACTTCGGAATCCTACGAGTCAGATTAGGAAAGTGATGAGCATATGTTGCAATGCATAAAGGATTACAAAGGGTTACAAAGGCGGAGCATGCCGACAGGAGACCTTTTGATCCATATCTAGGTCGGATGCGATGCGAGAAAAAAATCATATTGATAATAAAATAATAAATAAAAACTATGATAATGTAAATAACAAATAGAATACATAAATAAATGCATAGGTATAGTTAAATAATAAACAAACAGGTAAATAGTAAATAATAATAAATTGACATATAACTAATAATAAATGAAAATCAGACAGAAAACGATAACAAAACAAAAACAAATAATATAAGATAAATTAAAATCATTACAGCATCTTACTTAGGTATTTATCTAAATGATTCTTAAAGCTTCGAACTGAACTACATTGCACTACCTGTGCAGGCAGTTTATTCCATTCATTAACTACATGGTTGGCAAAGTTTTTTCTACCTACTTCCAAATTGAATCTATTTCCGGACAGTTTGAGACCATTGTTTCTTGTCTGATTCTCATTCAATGTAAAAATTTGGTCACCTTTGATGTTGTCAATTCCTTTTAGAATTTTAAAGACCTGTATCAAGTCACCTCTGAGTCTACGCTTTTTTAGGGAAAACAGATTCAGGTGTTTTCGTCGATTTTCGTATGATTTATTTTTGATATTTGGAATCAGTTTTGTGGCACGCCGTTGTACTTTTTCCAGTCTGTCAATGTCTTTAATGAGATTCGGTGACCATACGGAAACAGCATATTCCAAATGTGGACGAACTAACGATGTGGACGAACGAACGATTGTTAATGAGTGATGGACTTTTGAAATCAAAAGATCGCGCAATCAGTCCTAGAATCTTATTTGCTTTCTCAGATGCTGAAATACACTGCTTGGATGATTTGAGGTCGTTACTGATAATTACGCCGAGATCTTTTTCACTATCCACTTTTGTTAACGAATTTCCAAATAACTTGTAATCGTACTTACTGTTATTTTTACCTATGTGCATTACCTTGCATTTACTTGTGTTAAATTTCATTAGCCACTTTTCAGACCATTGCTGTAATTGATCTAAATCTTCTTGAATATCTAATTGGTTTGAGTGATCATTTGCCACTCCGCACAGTTTTGTATCATCAGCAAATTTGGAAACAGTAGATTTTAGTCCATGGTCTATATCATTTATATATACTATGAATAGAAGTGGCCCAAGAACGGAACCCCGAGGAACTCCACTTGCAACACTTTTCCATCCAGAAGTTTTTCCATTTAAAACAACTCTCTGTTTTCGACCATTCAACCAATTACTAGTCCAACCTAATAGGCTACCACTTATTCCATGCAAAGCTAATTTAGTAAGTAGTCTTTCGTGTGGGACGGTATCAAAAGCTTTTGCAAAGTCTAGATATATTAAATCTATATTGTTTCTTTTGTCATAATTCGAGATAACTGTGTTGTAGAATTCGGGTAAGTTAGTCACGCAAGAACGTTTCCGTCTGAAACCATGCTGGCTATCATTTATCAAACGGTTACTTTCTAAATGATGTTCGATAGCATCTCTGATGATAGTTTCCATTATTTTTCCTACGATTGAAGTCAAACTTATAGGCCTATAGTTATTTGGTTTCTTTTTGTCACCTTTTTTAAATATGGGAGTAACGTTAGCTAGCTTCCATTCTCTTGGGACATCTCCGGATATGATGGATTTCTTGAAAATAATTTCTAATGGAACAACAATCTCATTTTTCATTTCCTTTAAGATTCTTGGATGCCAACCGTCAGGCCCTGGTGTTTTATTAACTTTGAGTTTGTTTATACACCTTTTAATTTTTTCTTTTGTTATATTTACCGTAGTGAGTAAGTTTACCCTAGACTTTTCACAGGCTTCAGTTTGGAATTCACCTTGAGGTGTTTCGTTTACGAATACCGAGCTAAAATAATTGTTTAAGATATTACACATTCCTTCATTTGAATATTCAAGTTGACCGTCAGCAGATAATAGTGGACCACTGTGATTCCTAACAACCTTTTTATCTCTAATGTAACTATAGAATTCTTTGGGATTCTCTTTGGATTTATCAGCGATGTTCATTTCGTATTGTCGTTTTCTTTTTCTTATTGTCTTTTTTAAATCTCTCTGTATTAATACATAACTTTCATAGTCATTAGATGCACCCGAGCACTTATATTTCTTATTCAGTTTCTTTGTCGAGCCACCTTGGGCGAGCCTGATTTGGGGGACGTCTGTCCTTAAAAGGAATGTAAGTTTGAATCATCTTAGTGAGCGTATTTTGAAATATTTCCCACATCTGATCTATAGGTCTTTCGTTTAATTTTGCCTCCCAATCTGTAAGCTGAAGCTCCTGACGTAGTCCCATGAACTGAGCTTTACTGAAATCGGGTATTTTAGAAACACAAGTATCTATTCTAAAATTGTTTAGGAGTTTGAATCTAACTAGGTTGTGATCGCTATTTGCAACAGATTCACCGACTTCTACATCAGTTACCATGCTTTCGCGGCTAGTGATCAAAAGATCGAGTAAGTTTCCATATCTTGTGGGCTCTTTTACATGCTGAATTAAGTAATTGTCACCAAGAAAATCAAACAAGCGACTACCTATATGGCCATGTTCAAGGGTCATCCAATCAATGTCAGTAAAATTGAAATCACCCATTATCAATAAATCCCGGTTGCAGAAACTAGACAGTTCTTGAAATAACAGTTTGTCGTCTGCTAATGATAATGTCTTTGGCCTATATATTACACCTATTACACCTATATTCATTTTTTGTCCATTTGTTTGGGTTAACTCAACCCACAAACTATCATATGCATCCTGTTTCACTTTCTCTAAAACACAAGCATGAACATTGTGTAACGTAATATTAGATATTACGTCATGTATGTAATTATGTTATAGAATTGTGTTCCTTTGTATTAAATAACTATGTTCATATTTCTTGTCTATGTATGTATTGTAACAATGTAAGTAGTATCGCCCGTCCACTATATGTATTTTTGCCTACGTGCGGAGAAATGTGCGCACTCTTGTAGAACAAACAGACAAGCGAAGTAATCCTGAATAGTTCGGAGCGCACAGATTTGACAGTTACCAAATAAGTAGATTGTTCAAGCGAGTCGAGGGTCTTAAAACTATCCAAGTTGACGTGTGTTAACTTACCTCCTCCCCTCCTCAACGCTCACCCACACCCTTCACCGGAAGTATTCCGCTTCCGGTCCAATGGTATATAAGCTGTGGAAATCACTCACACCTTGTCATTTCTCGCATATTGCTCTCTTGATAAAACTAATAGTTTGGACTCATGAGACGATTCGTGTGAAGTGATCACCCCTTTTTACCTCCATTACTTGTCTTATATACATTGCTTTGCGTTATACTTGTATTTGTACTTATTACTTATTTTGATACATATGTTCCTGACCTATTTGTACTTACTTAGTATCATATTGTATACGTATCTTGTACTTCGTATTTGAACGATACTTTCCTTATTCTTGTATTCGTGTAATGGTCCCATTGACCCCACTGCCCATTCTCTTTTGTGTTTATTATTGCCTGTAAATATTTTCCGTGATATTAGTAATTTCGTTTACTAGTTTTATCGCTAGTTTAATATTCCTTTCCTGGAATCTTCTTTGTTACTTTACTTCTAGTCTTACGAATTATCTAGGCGCTGACCAGGTAATTCAGTCCTACAGTGGCTTCTAGAAGTGAGCTGGTTCTTAAGCACTTATCCGTTATACGTAACGTCTCTTCACATAACCAGTCCGTCCGTAACAATTGTTTTTAACGTACAATAGAACACCCCCACCTTTCTTGTGGTTTCTATCCTGATGAAAGTGTTTAAATCCCGCGATATTAAATTCAGCTTCGAACTCTGTACCATTTAACCATGTCTCAGTTATTCCTATTATATCGAGATTTTCGCTTTTGACATACGCCTGTATTTCTTGAAATTTGTTTCTAATACTACGAGCATTAAAGTACATGGTTTTAAGAAACTCGTGATTATTTCTTTTTGACACATTTTGAATTTCAATATCATGTCTTACATTATCATTTTGTTTTTCATTTATACCTTGCTCTATATTATTATTTGGTCCTTCATTGACGTTCAATGCCTCATTAACATTTCTCCCATCAAAATTAACATTTCCCCCATCACGGACATCTGGTCGATCACGGTCATCCGATCTCTTTTGTACATTTTGTCCCCCTTCGTCACCGTGATTCACGCCGGCCTCCCGTCGTTCAGTGACATTATGTCCGGCATCCCTTTCTAAAATTATATTTTGTCCTCCAGTGACATTATATCCTACCGTGATATTTTTTCCTCCACTATAATTACATCCCATCGTGATCTTTTGTCTTCCACTGTCATTACATCCTATCATGATATTTTGGCCTTCATTGACATTCTGTCCGGTATCCCTTCCTAAAATTATATTTTGTCCTTCACTGACATTATATCCTACCGTGATATTTTCTCCTCCATTATCATTACATCCTATCGTGATATTTAGTTCTCCACTATCATTACTTCCCATCGTGATCTTTTGTCCTCCACTGTCATTACATCCCATTGCGACATTTTGTCCTATGACATTACATCCTAATGTGACATTTCGTCCTCTAGCGACATTATATCCACTGTCATTACATCCTATCATGATATTTTGGCCTTCATTGACATTCTGTCCGGTATCCCTTCCTAAAATTATATTTTGTCCTTTACTGACATTATATCCTACCGTGATATTTTCTCCTCCATTATCATTACATCCTATCGTGATATTTTGTTCTCCACTATTATTACTTCCCATCGTGATCTTTTGTCCTCCACTGTCATTACATCCCATTGGGACATTTTGTCCTATGACATTACATCCTAATGTGACATTTCGTCCTCTAGCGACATTATGTCCTAAAATTATATTTTGTCCTATACTGGCACATTGTTCTACATTAAAGCTATATTCTACACTGTTTTCCTAAGTACATTCTATTTCCCCTTCCCTTTGGGCTTCTACCCTAAAACAGGAGCTAATTCATTACAAACTCCCACAATGAGGTTTGTAAGAACATCTTTGCCTCTGCGGGTAAGGTGGATCCCATCAGAAGCGTAAAGGTCATGGCGCCTAGAAAAGAGATACCAAGGATCAAGAAAGTGGTATCCCAATTGTGTGCACAAGTGCGATATCCTATCATTGATCCCTATGGCTCTACTGTTCCAACACGAGCCTGCGTAGATCCTCGGAAGGATCCCACAGACTACGTGACGGCTCCCACGTTCCTTCATCTCCTGAAGGAGGACCTTGTAATTCCGAACAAGCTCCTCTGATCTCACCCCACCTACATCGTTACTTCCCGTATGAACAATCGTAACCGTGTTCTTCCGTCCTTGCTCCCTGATGGACCGGGTACAATCGACGATCCCACGGCTCGGTTGACATACAAGCTTGCAACGTCGCTTAGTCTTCCGCTGCAGGATGTCGTCATAGCCTCGCACCATGGAGTCCCCCACCACCAAGAACTCCTGGTTTTCAGCCACTTCATCCTCCAGTAGAGCAAAACGATTGTCTAGAGCCAGCGGTTGCTCCACAGGGCACACGTCCACCGAATGCGGGCTCGACAAACGGGACCCCACGGAGCTCCACTTGCTCATGCCAGTGACAGTAGGGGAAGAAGTGGAACGCTCTTTGGGTTGTGGGGAGGGTTCACTCTTCTCACGGAGCGCACTCCTGAGAAGACGAATTTCCTCCTCACACATCCTGAGACGGACCTCTAGGTTCACGCAACCTTCACAAGCCATTTCGCTCCCCCTTTAGTAATAAAAACGGCAAAGAGAAAATGCAAATCAACAACAAAAAATCAAAGCGGTCTCTAATAAACTAAATACGCGAAGCTTACTCTGCTTACCTTATACTATTTCTCCTACCTTTGGAGTACAGTAACAGAAAACTGTTTTGAATTTAAATAGAACACTACACTTTATCTTATATCTGTAACTGTATAGCGCTATACGTATACAATCACAAAAACACAACACAATCACTTAACACTATTCGGAGATATAGATTTCACAGGTATTCGCTAGCTGGTGTCTGTGCAGAAAAACGAGGTCTCTAGCTGAGGTCACGAGTTGACTGAGCTGAGGTCACGAGCGGACTAAGATAAACATCAATGATAGCTTTGTAATGATTAAAGGTTGTTGCTCTCGTGATGGGCTTGCAGGGTGGATACACCAAATACTGCTGCTGTCTGTGTGAATGGGACATCCGTACAAGAGGTTGCCACTGTATCAGGAGAGACTGACCACCTCGTCAATCACTGGAGCCGGAGATGAAAAATTTTCAACATCCACTCACTAAACCAAATAACATTTTACTACCACCACTACACATAAAACTGGGGTTCATGTTTTTTTTTTTTTTTTTTTTTTTTTTTTTTTTTTTTTTTTTTTTTTTTTTTTTTTTTTTTTTTTTTTTTTTTTTTTTTTTTTTTTTTTTTTTTTTTTTTTAGAATATATGGATAAATCTGGTCATGGATTCAAGTATCTAACATCAAAACTCCCCTAACAGAGTGACGCAAAGATTAAAAAAAAAAAAGTTTTCATTTGTCCTCAGATTGCAGAGCTTCATGGAAAAGAGAAAACTGCATGAGAAGCATTCAAGTTAATGGCGAAGGGATTTCTCTGAAACAGAAGGGAAGGAAACTATGAATGATTGGTGGAAAACCTCATCAACGCTTACAAAAACATGGGATGTAACATATCACTTAAAATCTATTTTTTTTAATCACATTTAGACTTTCTTATTTTCAGGGAACTGCGGGGTAGTTAATGAGCGAAAATGGTACAGGGTTTCATCAAATTATTACAACCATGGAGAAGCAGTACCATGGTAAATGGACCACAACAATTCTTGCAGACCATTGCTGAACATTGGCAAGAGATGATTTTTCAGCCTACTATAAGCGTCAAGCAAAAATGTAGAGTAGATATCGATTAGAGTTTAAAACATGACACATAATATGTTATAATAAGAAACATTTTAAGATAAATGGGTTGAATGTGAAGTAACAAAAGACACAATGTATATTCATCGGTTCATGTCAACTTATATCTCAAATTTCATTAGAAGTAAAATTGTATTTGGAGAAATCACTATTATACCGTACCAGTCCGTAAAGAATTTAAGTATATATATTGCTCAATACTTGCTGTTTGATGTCCATATTAACCACACATCTCGTAAAATTGATACAATCTTAAATGCTCTAAACTATATAAAAGATAGGGTTGACAGAATATCAAGATTGATTACATTTTGTAACTCTTTTCATTGCAGAACAATAGAAAAATTTCCATTATTCCTGTAAAACTTAGCTTTTGTGGCCTTTTGAATGATTTTTTGCCCCCAAATAGGTAAATATCACAATTTTCACCATTCTTGGACAGAAAACAAAAACCATAGATTCAATTTTTTTTTTTTTTTTTTTTTTTTTTTTTAACTTCTGAAACTAATTTTTAGGATTTTTTTTTTTTTTTTTTGCGTGAATATAACAAATTATTTTTCTTGTATGAGCCCTCAAATGTAGTGTAGCCTCCTATCATGTTTTCTTTGAAAGATCACTGATATCTCTGTTCAAAGCTCATTATATCTTAGTGGAAGCGCTCCCCTTGCTCCTTTGAATATGCTTCCATATTCTCTTTGAAGTTGTCGAGATGAGCATCTAGGAGATGAAGCATCAAGGACATTCTGCAGCCCATCTCATCATAGTTTTTAACTAAATCTTCAACCAGTTCCATGTAGTTATCAGCCTTGTTACTGCCATGAAAGCCCTGTACTACAGCAATGAAACACTCCCAAGCTTTTCTTTTTTCCTTTTCTGTGAGCTTCTGTAGAAATTCTGAGTACTCTATAATTTTCCTTATTTGTGGTCCAATGAAGATACCAGCTTTCACCTTTGCCTCTGACAGTTTAGGAAAGAAATCTTGAAGATATTTGAAGGCAGCAGACTCCTTGTCAAGAGATTTAACAATCTGTTTCGTGAGACCCAGTTTGATGTGTAGTGGAAGAAATAAAACCTTTAGAGTTTAGAGATTTCACCAATGACTCATGTTTGATATTGTGTGCTTCCACTGTAGTGTCAGTCCTTGGAGGCCAGCGCTTTCTCTGGTAATCTGCTGCTCTGTCTTTAGTGGAGTGGCAAATAAAATATTTTATTACACGTAAGAAAATATATTAGGTTATAATTCACCAAAGCACTGCAATCGAAAAATGCGTGCGTACAGATTGGAAACGTTACAAAACAGCCAGCCAAGGACAAGGCAAAAGTGATTTTTTTTTTTAACCTAGTGTTTTTGTTCAAGCTCTGACACTAAGTATAATAAATTGTTGTTCTCGTGTGTGGCGTATGACAATAAAAGAACAACTTGAATGCACCAAAAAGCTAAACAATTTTGCAGCAAACGGAAAAGCCCAAAACTATGACTGTAAACCTAATTCTTAAAGACATTGAAGTTGTTAAATGTTGAAAAGAAAATTATGTTTGATACATGCGTATTCACAAATAAGATTTCTGATAGTTTGTTGCCTGACTGGGTCTTCTCTTTTCCACCTATTGAAGAGTTAAACTCCCGAAGTAGACCTACACAACAATGTCAAAACCTATTAGTAGTATTCACAACCAATATAGGAGCAAGAGCAATACGGCAAATGGACCCAAACATGGAACACTATCCCAGTCACCATTCAGAACCTGCCAACCGTGAAAGTCTTTAAAGGCAAAATAAATTAATATCTTTTCGACAAATTATATACATAAGTTTTATATAATCTGAGACATTTAATCTATGCGTGTGGAACGTTTGTCACATTCGCACGTCAAATAATGTTTGTTCAAAATGTTTGAATGTTTGTTAAGGTGTTAAGTTACGAATGTGACCACTTGCTGATTTATGTAAATTATATAAGTTTTCCATACTTTCTAATACACAATTTTCAACTGGTTGTCTTAGCGGTAGGCTTCTCATTTGCATGATTTTAAGCATGATAAATACTTAATTATTTCTGTAGTATGTTGAGTATTCATTCCTAATTTTATCTATGTACATGAGTTTGAGTCCTTATTCGTAAATATTTTATGTGTAGATATTCTAAATCTAAACTAACGAGCGCTTTGTACGGAGTGAGTGTGTGAGGATGGATCATTCTCTATGGTTTTTAGATATACTTTTTATATATCGTTTATTTTATGATTGTTTAGTTTATGATTGAGATCCACTATTTAAGACAAAATATAAATGTGCTTGTTGCAAGAACGCCAGTTATTATAGTCATTAATGACGGTACACGCTTTTTTTTCAGAATATTGTCATTCTCCTAAATTTTAATGTACACACTTTTATAAATGTACATAGTATTAACTACTGATATTGTAAATTGAATAATATTTTATAAAGGTGAAAATGAATATTGCTGTCTGTCTGTCTCTCTCTCTCTCTCTCTCTCTCTCTGTCTGTCTGTCTGTCTGTCTGTCTGTCTGTCTGTCTGTCTCTCTCTCTCTCTCTCTCTCTCTCTCTCTCTCTCCTTGTTTCTGTTTCTCTTCTCTCTTTCTTTCCTTTTCTATTCTTCTTTTCTTTTTTGGGTGGTAAAGATCTTATTACCTCATCTCTTTCTCTTTCTCTCACACATACGCACACACATACTGTCTGCTTGTCTGCCCGTCTATCTGCCTATATGTCTCTACGCCTGTCTGTCCCTATTTTGGTGTCTAACTGGCCCTATTTCTGTCTCTGACTGTCTCTGCCTCTGTCTCTCTCTGTCTCTGTCTCTGCCTCTGTCTCTGTCTCTGTCTCTGCCTCCATCTCTTTGTATGTCTCTGTCTCTGTCTCCGTCTCTGCCTCTGTCTCTGCCTCTGTCTCTGTCTCTGTCTGTCTCTGTCTCTGTCTCTGTCTCTGTCTCTGTCTCTGTTTCTATCTCAGTCTCAGTCTCTGTCCCTGTCCCTGTCTCTGTCTCTGTCTCTGCCTCAGTCTCTGCCTATCTCTGCCTTTGTCACTCTCTTTGCCCCTGTCTGTTTGCATCTCGATCTGCATCTCTGGCTCTCGTTTTCTCGGTTTCTCAGTTCACTGTTTTCCTCTCTTAGTTTCTTTTCCAATCTCGTGTCCTCTTGTTTTCAATCTGTCTGGTTCTCGTTCTCTTGTCTTCTCGTTTTCTCGTTCTCTAGTACTAATGTTCTTTTACTCTTTCTTTTTTATCTATCATTCTTTGGCTCTCACTCTCGTTTTTTCTTCCCCATGTAGTGAGAGGCAGGATTCGTTAAAAACATCCCTTCAATTCTCGCAACATATACATCTTTATAAATGTAATATGTGAATAATATTACTTTTCGGTAATTGTCATGCATCGTATATATTCCTTTCTTGTACTGTAAATAATCCGTAGTAATCATGCATGCAATGTTTTGTATCATCTAAGGCATTGGCCCAAATTATTGTATACACAAATATTGCTAGCAGTTTCTCTAGGTGATTTCTGTAAATAGTTACGATAAATAATTTTCATGGGGAAATATAACGCCCAATCGTAAATATAATTAAGTATTTCATGTCCGCCATTGTCACAACCTTCTATGAGTATGTTAGTGTTCAACGAAGATTCTGTATGCATATCTTGTTTCTAATGTATGTGTACATGCAATACGTTATATACTCGTATGTTCAGGAATACCTAATGTTATTCTATGATGATTGTTACGGGCTGCTGGTATGTGAAGATACGTTACGTATAACGGATATGTGCTTAAGAACCAGCTCACTTCTAGAAGCCACTGTAGGACTGAACTATCTGGTCAGGGCCTAGATAATTCGTAAGACTAGAAGTAAAGGTAACAAAGAAGATTCCAGGAAAGGAATATTAAACTAGCGATAAAACTAGTAAACGAAATTATTAATGTGGAAAATATTTACAGGCAATCAACACAAAAGAGAATGGGCAGTAAGGTCAATGGGACCGTTACATGATTATAAGAATATGGAAATTATCGTTCAAATAAGAAACACAAGATAAGTATACAATATGGTACTATCTAAGTACAAAGAGATCAGGAACATGCATCAGAATAAGTAATAAGTACAAATATAAGTAAAGTAATGCAATGTATATCAGACACGTAATGTAGGCAAAAAGGGTGATCACTTCACACCAATCGTCTCATGAATCTAAACCTTCTAGTTTTTATCAAGAGATCAATATGTGGGAATATGACAAGGAATCAGCGTTTTCCACCGCTTATATACCATTGGACCGGAAGCGAGATACTTCCGGTTAAGGGTGCGGGTGAGGAGGAGGGTAAGTTAACACGTCAACATGGGTAGTTTTAGGACCCTCGACTTGCTTGAACAATCTATTTATTTAGTAACTGTCAAATCTGTGCGCTCCGAACTATTCAGGATTTCGCTTGTCTGTTTGTTCTACAAGAGTGCGCACCTCCGCACGTAGGCAAGATTACATATAGTGGACGGGCGTTACTGCTTAACATTGTTACAATACATACATAGACAAGAAATATGAACATAGTTATGTAATACAAAGGAACACAATTCTATAACATAATTACACATATGACGTAATATCTAATATTACGTTACACCTCCACCGTTTGGGAAAGCTTTTCACTTTCTGTTGAAAAGCTATGTTCTAGAAAGGACGTCGGCTAAAACATTAAAGACGCCTTTTATATGATGAATTGTTAGATTAAAGGGTTGGAGAAATAAACTCCAACGTGTAAGTCTCGGATTCTTGTTTTTCATAGTCTGTAGGAACTTTAAGGGGTTGTGATCCGAATATACTTGAATGGTAGTTGAGGAACCCAGGTAGACTTCGAAGTGGATAAGGGCCTGGACCAAAGCGAGCGTCTCCTTCTCAATTGTTGAGTAGTTCTTCTGCGCAGGGGACAGCTTCTTGCTGTAGTAGGCGATAGCGTGAAGAACTTCATTGTGTTCTTGCAAGAGGGCGGCACCGATACCGGTGTCGC
The DNA here is from genome assembly GCF_046742065.1 of Oratosquilla oratoria. NCBI lineage: Eukaryota > Metazoa > Arthropoda > Malacostraca > Stomatopoda > Squillidae > Oratosquilla > Oratosquilla oratoria. Next base: position 78,977 of record NW_027467521.1, read on the forward strand.
TGGCGTCGACTTGCAGAAGAAAGGGTCGTTGGAAATCGGGTGCCCTTAGAACTGGTGCGTTAGTGAGAAGGGACTTCAGGTTTTTGAAGGCCGTCTCACAGGTAGGTGTCCACACGAAGTCGTGGTCTTTTCTCAACAGGTCAGTCAATGGTTCTGCTACATCTGAAAAATTTGGACAAAAACGGCGATAATAGCCACTCATTCCGAGGAATCGACGTACCTCTCTACGATTAGTGGGTGTTGGTACATCATTGATGGCTTTTATCTTGGCGTCTATTGGAAACACTTGGGAATTTCCAACTTTAAATCCCAAATAGGGGACCTGTGTATGTCCGAAATCACATTTGGACAAATTGATGGTAAGGTTTGCTTGGTCTGCTCTATAAAAGAAATTATTTAGGTGTTCAATGTGTTCTGTCCAAGACTGACTAAATATTATCACATCATCTAGATAAGTTTTTACTCCTGGCAATCCTGCAACAAGATTACTTATCATTCTTTGGTAAGTGGCAGGGGCATTTTTAAGCCCAAATGGCATTGCTCTGAATTGGAACAATCCCTCTTCCGTAATGAAAGCGGTAACTTCTCTTGAGCGAGGGTGTACAGGGATTTGATAGTATCCCCTTAACATATCCAACTTGGATACATACTTGGCAGTTCCTAGACTGTCTATGATATCATCTATCCTAGGGATAGGAAAAGCATCGGCCTTAGTGTGGGCATTGATTTTCCTGTAGTCAATGCACAGGCGATAAGATTTTGTCAGATTTAGGGACAAGAATGCAAGGAGATGCCCAAGGACTACTGGAGGGTTCAATTATTCCCTGTTGAAGCAGAGTGTTAATTTCTGCTTTTATGAAATCCTTCTTTTTTGGATTGACTCTATAAGGGGCTTGTTTGATAGCTCTTGGCGAGTCTAGAATTATTTCGTGTTCTATCAAAGAAGTGAATCTTGGGGAATCTAGAAATAATTTTGGAAAACTTCTTAAGAGGAAAAGAATGTCTTTACCTTGTTTCTCAGATAAGTGTCCTACTTTTATCTGAAGATTTTGTAGTATCTGAGAGTTTTCCAAGGGAATCTCAGGAGGATTAGGCAGGTTATCAGGAGGCTCTTCCGATTCTATTGTGGTAGAGCTGCAGCTTGGAATTGGATCTCTGGAATGATAAGGTTTTAAGGTATTTATGTGACAGAGACGGGAACTCTTTCTTCTGTCTGGAGTTTTGATTATGTAGTTGAGATCACTGGCTCTGGACAAGACTTCATAGGGTCCTTTGTATTTAGCCTGCAATGGATCTCCTGGTATGGGAAGATAAAGTAACACTTGATCTCCTGGAGAGAAAGTTCTAAGTTTAGAATTTTTATCATACCGACCTTTCATTACTCGTTGAGCATTCGTCAAGTTCTCTCTTGCCAACTTCCAAGCTTCTAACAACTTCTCGGTGACCTGGGACACGTATTTCAAAGAAGGAACAGGTGGTTCTTCTTTCATCCATTGTTCATGAAGTATCTTTAGGGGACCACGGACTTCATGACCGAAGACTAATTCTGACGGGCTGAATCCAAGGCTTTCTTGAATTGTTGTTCGGGTGGCGAACAACAAAAAGGGGAGTCCGTCTTCCCAATTTCGAGTGTTCTCAGCACAGAAGATTCTTAACATTGTCTTGAGCGTTTGGTGAAAGCGCTCTAGAGCACCTTGTGATTGAGGATGATAGGCGGAGGAAGTTACATGATTTATACCTAGTGTTACAAGAGTTTCTCTAAACTTGTTGGAAAGAAAATTACTTCCTTGATCACTTTGAATGTTCTTAGGAAATCCTACCATAGTGAAATATTTCAACATTTCTCTGATTATGTTTTGAGCTTTAATATTTTTCAAAGGAATGGCTTCTGGAAAACGAGTGCTCATACACATGATTGTGAGAATGTACTGATTTCCTTTACTTGAAGGAGGTAAAGGTCCTACACAGTCAATAAGAATTTTTTTTTAAATGGCTCTTCCATTACAGGAATGGGATGGAGTGGAGCTTCTACAATTTTCTGGTTGGGCTTACCTACAAGTTGACATGTATGACATGTTTTACAATATTGGGCAACATCTTTGACAACCGTGGGCCAATGGAAATGTTGGGTTATGTTGAACAAGGTCTTTCTTACCCCTAAGTGACCTGCTAAGGGAGTATCATGAGCCAATCTTAGAACATTATTCCTGAAACCAAGAGGGAGGACTATTTGATTCCTTACTTGCCATGGCTGGTCAGCGGTTGCGGTGGATGCTCTCCATTTTCGCATTAGGACTCCGTTTTCTATATAGAAACCTCGTGACATATTTTCAACTTCTTCTGGAGATGAAACAATCTCGTACAAATTTTTAAGAGAATGATCTGACTTCTGTTCTTTGATTAATTCTGCTCTAGATAGAGAAACTGGTGAAGAAGAAGATGGGTCAGTTTGGGAGAATAGGGATTCTAAATTATAGGTCTCCTCTTCAGATTTCTTGTACTGAGATCTGGTTACAGCACAAGCGGGAAACAACTGTAAGTTATCTGAAGGTTCTACTGAGGTCTTAGGGTTATTTGTTATTAAGGGAGAAATTACTTTGCTTCCAGCGATGTCATTGGCCAACAATAAGGATATTCCTACTATGGGAAGAGAGTCTACTACTGCTACTTTAACCATTCCGGTTGTTAAATCAGACCGCAAGAAAACATTATGTAATGGACATTTTACAATTCCTCCAACTCCTTCTATCAATATATCATAACCTGTATATGACTCACCCAGATTCTGCAAGACAGAATTTAAAATCAGACTTTGCTTTGCTCCTGTGTCTCGGAGTATGGAAATAGGATATTGTTGTGAACTACTACTATGAGATATAGTTCCTGAAGATACAAATGGTTTGAAACAAGGATCATGATCTGATGAGGGGGGTTCTACATTACTTGACAATACCGGCTTCTTTGGTAGTTTATCCTGAATAGAGGATTTTGAATCGTCTGATTTTATATTACTTACAAGAGTTGGTGTCTTATTGGAGAATGAGGGTGTCAGTCTCTTTCTGCAATTAGAAATGTGATGGCCAACCTGTTTACAATATGAACAAGTTACAGGGGGATTAGTCTTAAACCTTTCCATTCTTTGCCAAGGTTGGTTTGGAGGATATTGATTGAAATCAGACCTGTAACTGAAATGTGATGGGCTAGACTGATTTTCAAAGTGTTTCTTTGGGGACCAAGGATCAGAGTATTTTGTTGAATCTGGAATATGTGACTTTGACTTTTGGGATTCCATTTGTCTTGACTTGGGTTTATGATTTAGTGTGAACTCATCAGCCAATACAGCAGCTTTAGTTAAAGTTTCGGGAACATGATCATCTATAAAAATCCTAAGATCTGTCTCTAAGGTATTCTTAAACTGCTCCAATAAAATCAACTGTTTAAGTCTATCTAAGGTGTCCGTTTCACTAGCCAAACACCACCTATTGAATAACCTCTCTTGTTGAGCCGCATATTCTACGTATGTT
>NW_027467521.1:90000-92500 GCF_046742065.1 Oratosquilla oratoria
GGTCCCCTTGAATTCATGAGAGGGCTCCTCCTGGGGGACCCCACCGCTCCTCCTGGGAGACCCCGCCGCTCCTCCTGGGGGACCGCGCCGCTCCTCCTGGGGGACCCCGCCGCTCCTCCTGGGGGACCCCGCCGCTCCTCCTGGGGGACCCCGCCGCTCCTTCTGGAAGACCCCGCCGCTCCTCCTGGGGGACCCCGCCGCTCCTCCTGGGGGACCCCGCCGCTCCTCCTGGGGGACCCCGCCGCTCCTCCTGGGGGACCCCGCCGCTCTTCCTGGGGGACTCCATCGCTCCTCCTGGGGGACCCCGCCGCTCCTCCTGGGGGACCCCGTCGCTCCTCCTGGGGGACCCCGCCGCTCCTCCTGGGGAACCCCGCCGCTCCTCCTGGGGGACCCCGCCGCTCCTCCTGGGGGACCCCGCCGCTCCTCCTGGGGGACCCCGCCGCTCCTCCTGGGGGACCCCGCCGCTCCTCCTGGGGGCCCCCGCCGCTCCTCCTGGGGGACCCCGCCGCTCCTCCTGGGGGACCCCGCCGCTCCTCCTGGGGGCCTCCGCCGCTCCTCCTGGGGCCCCCGCCGCTCCTCCTGGGGGCCCCCGCCGCTCCTCCTGGGGGCCCCCGCCACTCCTCTTGGGGGCCCCCGCCAATCCTCTTGGGGCCCCCACCGCCTCTCTTGGGGGCCCCCGCCGATCCTAAACCCTGACGCTTGTCGGGGGCCCCCGCGGCTCCTTTGGGGGCCCCAGGTTGAGAACCACTGACCTACACCAAATACTCATCCTTATTTTCCTCCCCTCCGTCTCAGTTTACTTAACTTCAATGTGGGCAGATTTAAAACTTTGGGATTGTCAAACACATTAAAGGGAGCGCGTATGATGGTTAAAGCGATGATGCGCTGTTGTCAGAGCGGTTGGCTTTGTTCGAAGGATTAGACCTACACGCGTATCTGTATATGTATATGTGTATGTGTGTGTATGTGTACATATGTTTTTGGACAAGTGTGTGTGTGTATGTCTGTACATATGTATGCGTACATGACTATTTGGACGTGTGTTTTTACGTGTCCGTCTATGTATGTACCTGTGCGTGTTTTACGTGTGTACGTCTGTACATGTGTGTCTGTACATGTGTGTGTAAAAGTGTGTGTGTATACATGTGTGTATGTGTACATGTTTGTGTGTGTACATGTGTGTATATATATGTGTGTATGTGAACATGTGTGTTAGTCTACATGTCTATGTACATGTGTGTGTGTGTGTGCGTACATGTGTATGTATGTACATGTGTGTCTGTGTGTACTTGTGTGTGTGTTCATGTGTGTGTGTGCACATGTGTGCATGTAGATGTGTATGTATACATATGTGTTTACATGTGTGTGTACGCATATGTGTTTGTGTGTATACATGCATAAATACATGTTTGTGTGTGTGTGTGTGTGTGTGTGTGTGTGTGTGTGTGTGTGTGTGTGTGTGTGTGTGTGTGTGTGTGTGTGTGTGTGTGTGTCTATTTTGTGTTCGTATATGTATTTTTGTATGTATGTGTGTTTGTGTATAAGTATATTTGGCTGTGTATGTTTCCTTATGTATGCATGTTTGTACTTGATTGTATATGTGTAAGTACATATATATGTATGTGTGTGTATTTTTGTGTATTTGTGTAAATGTGTGTGTGTGTGTGTGTGTATGTGTGTGTGTGTGTGTGTGTGTGTGTGTGTGTGTGTGTGTGTGTGTGTGTGTGTGTGTGTGTGTGTGTGTGTGTGTGTGTGTGTGTGTGTGTGTTTTGTGTGTCTGTGTGTCTGTGTGTGTGTGTGTGTGTGTGTGTGTGTGTGTGTGTGTGTGTGTGTGTGTGTGTGTGTGTGCGTGTGTGTGTGTATGTGTGTGTGTGTGTCTGTACATGTGTGTGTAAAAGTGTGTGTGTATACATGTGTGTATGTGTACATGTTTGTGTGTGTACATGTGTGTATATATATGTGTGTATATATATAGCTAGCTTCCAAGAGAATGGAAGCTAGCTAACGTTACTCCCATATTCAAAAAAGGTGACAAAAAGAAACCAAATAACTATAGGCCTATTAGTTTGACTTCGATCGTAGGAAAAATAATGGAAACTATCATCAGAGATGCTATCGAATATCATTTAGAAAGTAACCGTTTGATAAATGATAGCCAACATGGTTTCAGACGGAAACGTTCTTGCGTGACTAACTTACTCGAATTCTACAACACAGTTGTCTCGAATTATGACAAAAGAAACAATATAGATTTAATATATCTAGACTTTGCAAAAGCTTTTGATACCGTCCCACACGAAAGACTACTTACTAAATTAGCTTTGCATGGAATAAGTGGTAGCCTATTAGGTTGGACTAGTAATTGGTTGAAAGGTCGAAAACAGAGAGTTGTTTTAAATGGAAAAACTTCTGGATGGAAAAGTGTTGCAAGTGGAGTTCCTCAGGGTTCCGTTCTTGGGCCACTTCTATTCATAGTATATATAAATGATATAGACCATGG
>NW_027467521.1:97500-112500 GCF_046742065.1 Oratosquilla oratoria
GAATATGGGTTAAAACCAACCCTACAGAAGATTAAGAAAAGTAGAGATAGTGAACGAGTCGATACGATATCAGATCGATGAGAACCTAGTGCTGGAAGAAGAAGGAACAGACTGGATATACAAAGATATAAACAATAAAAAAGAAATAGAATTAAGAAAAATAGAGGCAGAAAGAACTCAATCCGAGGTTATTAAAGCTGAAGTCGAAGCACAGAGAGCAAAGATCGAGGCTGAAGTTAGGTTAGAAGAAATCAATGAAGGGTTAGATGTTTGATGTCTCTTAATATTTAAGATATTTGCCAAATTTCACAGAAAGTGATCACGAACTTTTTTTACTCAGGTAGAAAAAATCCTCTCACGATTTGATATTGATTAGGAGCAATTGAGTTTACTTGTGCAAACTAAATTAATAGGAAAGGCTCAGAAGCGTTATACATCCTTAGGAAGTGACGAAAGTTACTGCAGAGTTATGAAATTATATCAGAAGCTCATAAACTTAAATTCAAGGATTATAAAAAAGGAGTCTTATCATACATGCATGGAATACGTGGCACAAATAGCTAGATATGGTGATAGGTTGTTCAAAGGCGATAGGAGCCCATACTTTTGAGGAGTTAAGAGGACTCATACTTTTACAACAATCTAAAGCTAACGTGTCAATCATGAAATTTTCATAGCGAAGGGATCCTTCTACTCTAAAGGAAGCCTCTCAATTAAATGATTTATATGCACTTGTCCATGAGAGTCCTGACATTCCTAAAACAAGTTATGACCTATGTCCTTATCTAAATGCTCACAACACTTCATGTAATGTGCCTAGAGAATATAGTCTGGTAATATGGGAGAATTTAAGAATCAATACAAATACGAACCAAAGTCTAATCAAACCACTTACCCTATATATAGTTCTTGGAACTGTTGGATTGAGGCGACAGTGAAATAGTAGGTTACTAAGTAACTACTTCATTTAGTAACAGGTACACGGTGGTGCGTGTTGCGCGCAGGAAAGCTAGAAGAAATCTGTCGGCGTGGGCGGCGACAGGCCGTGGGTCTTTCGCTTTGCAGGGCGAAGACGTTGCCGTGTGGTAAGCTGAGTGCGCCTTGTCGCCTTGTCCATTTGGAGTGCGTCTTGTCACCCTATCCCTTTGTAGTGCGCCTTGTTGCCTTGTCTGTTCCTTCGTGCGTAGCGAAAGTGCGCCCAGCGATGCAAGGCCCGCCCCCACGCTACGCAAGCTGGGTCACTTGGTTGCTACTCTGGGAGATGATTGGCCGAGACGCCCAGCGACCCAATCTACGCAGCGTGGGTCGCCCGGGTTGGAGGTGTATCATCATATATATTCTGGAGAGCACGCATGCTGGTCACACACCACGAATGCAGCACGTTCGCATCCTGAGAAAGGTAACCCATCCTCTCAGTTTGCAAATAACCATAAGCTCCACCACAAACACAAACAGTCGACAATAAAGAAGACACAGAGCCCTTGTGTTTGTATTTAGCCTCACCCTCGACCACACTTTACCATAGTCGAACGTTTAATCTAGGTTATTTGCCACAGTACACTATGCCACAGGAATTAAGTTCTATTGTATGTTTGTTGTCATAAAATTGGTCATCATATTTCTTAATGTAGGAGAAAACCACTTGAAACAATTAGCTCAAACCCTGCAGCTAGACTCACGCAACCTAGTAAGACTAAAAATGCTGGTGAGACCAAACCTAATTCCACATCTCAGACTAAGCTGGAGTCTTCAACTTCCGTCCTTTCGCATGCTTTTCCATCACTCCCAAGACTTGACCCACGTCTTGAATCATTTGTCATGAAGGTAACTATATCTAATTATTCCAGTTATAACTCAATACCCATATCTGTCCTCAAAGAAAGGTTCCCTACAAACTCTCATATTAGCTGACACTTTGCCTAATTCCTCAGATTCGTATATAAATCAAAATGTCCTCATAGTGGCGGTAGTCAGAAAACTTCCCCAGCACAAGGTGTACCTTTGTATAGACATCGTGAAGGGAGAATTGTGGATGCTGCTATTAATAGAATACCAGTGGAAGGCATCCAGTTACTTCTGTCAAATGAGTTGGCTTCTAATAAATAAAGTTATCTCTGGTCACAAAAGGCCTAGCACCAAATGACTCCTCCCTAGACGATATTTCTATATATCCAGTATGTGCACAAAAGAAAAAAAGACCATTCATGGTCCCCAAACACGAAAAACATTTCTACTGTTCCTAGTGAAAGTTCATCCATTGCTAGAGTATATAGAGAATATTCTATTAGTGTCCAAAAAGAGGACCAAACTCTTTTAGTCTCTAAGGGATCCATGTGTGTCCAAATCCCAATGAAAATATTCCTTTGCGCAAATGGTTAGCGCCTAATGTCCCTATGAATCAGTCGTGACAAGCTAAGAGCCCGATTGTTGTTCCTTTAAGCATGCAGTCACAAATACTATATATGGCCCATGACGCACCTTTGGCTGGTCATCAAGAAGTCTAAAAACACATTGACACGCATCCTATGACATTTCTATTGGCTTCTCATTAGGAAAGGTGTTTTCCACTATTGTAAGGCAAACCCAATCAATCGATCTCCAAGGCATTCCTAAAACCTATTTCTGCTTTAAAAGAATTTTTTTCTAAAATACTGATTGACTCTAGGTCATTTACTCCCTTTTAAGAAAAAAAAAAAGAAATTCCTCCTTACAATTCTTTGTCTAAAAACACGCTATTGAAATATTTCTCTCAAGTGTGTTTTCCTCGAGAAATGCAGAGCGACTAGGGTAATAAATTTACGCCATCCAATTTCAAACCAGTTCCTTAAAGAATTAGAATCCAACAAGCGGTGCCATCTCCTCAGCATCACTAACCTCAAGGTGCTCTCGAAAGATTTCATGAGACACTAAGATCCATCCTAAGAAAGTATGTCTCGAAAAAAGAAAAAGACTGGGAGATAGGACTTACTTCCTTAGTCTTTGCAGCTAAGTCTTCCACCCAAGAAAGTATAGGTTTTTCTTCAGCTGGACTCATATTTGGACACGAGGTAAGAGTATCCCAAAGGATAAAAAAATCAGAAAATCTTCTTTATATTGAAATAATGTTAAGATAGCTACAACAAGTTTGGAACTTAACTAGAGAACATTTGAAACAGGCTCAGTCTATGATAAAATTAACTATGACAGAAAGACTGAATCAAGTTAGAAAGTTTAAGAAAAAAAAAATTCTGTCTTTGCAAGGAGACGCTCCAAGCAAGATATCAATGCGCTTCTAGAATTGTAGAAAGTAAATATTATCTAAATTATGTTATTTCCACCCCAGACCGAAGAAAAAAAAAAGAGACTTTGTCATATGAACTCCCTTAAAATTACTATTCCAGGAATGCTGTTCAAACAAATAATGTGAGAGAAGACCAAGATTAACAAAACTTGCCTTACCCATAATTGCTATTGCGGAACTCCTTAGTTTCGAAAATTTTAGGTGAAAAACTGGCTCATTTAGAACCTGCATGTCAATGTGATTTTGTAAGTCTAATTTATTCAAACCCTTTACAAACTGTTGACGCTCCTAGACAAACGTCCATTGTAGAACATAAAATAGACTTAGCCCAGAACAAAGTTACATACAGATTCAATCCTGAGGAAATGGATATCTTGCAGAACGAAGTCAAATCGTTACTCCTTCAAGGACTAATAGAACCTTCCTCTAGTTTTGGGTCATCATCTTGCTTATCAGTTCCTGAAACAGGTGGTAAATAAAGATTAGTGGTGGATCATCGAAAACTGAATGGCATCACCAAGGCCGATGCTTACCTTCTACAACGCATAGGTCAACTTATAGATGACATAGACTCTGCTTAATGTGTCACCAGCCTATATATCTTCAAAGATTATCATCAAATACCCATGTACCCATAAGATCAAGAGAAAACAACATTTGTTACTCCATGAGGTTTGCACCAACTCAATGTCCTTCCCTTTAGTTTGAGAAATGCCCACGACACTTTTCCTCAATGATAATGTGGATGAAGGTGAAACTGGGAAAGGAGATGTGGGTTTTTGTAAGTGCATAGGGGCCTGGCAGAGAAGAGTGTAGAAGAAAGGGAGTTTTTTTGGATAGATTTAAATGAGTGCATAGAGGGATTAGGGAGAAATGTCAATGTAATAGTACTGGGAGACCTTAATGCTAGGGTAGGAAATGATCCAATTGATGGAGTAGTTGGGAAATGTGGAGTTCCAGGAAAGAATCGTAGAGGAGAGTTGATGGTGGAGATGTGTCTAGAAAGAAAGTTGATGATAGCAAATACAGTGTTTCGGAAGAAAGTCAAGCATAAGTACACATGGGAGAGGGTGGTGGATGGAAGGGTGGTAGATAGTGCGTTAATGGATTATGTAGTGGTAAATAGGATTATGATAGGAAGAGTTAAAGATGTACATGTGCTAAGGGGAGAGGGTGGGGGAATATCAGATCATTTTTTGGTGGAAGGTAAGTTGAGAGTGGAGGATAGATGGAGAAAGAGGAAAAGGACAAAAGGTAGGGAGCTCCTTAGAGTGAACTCTTTAAATGAAAAAGAAAAGGAGAAGGAGTACAAGAAGAAGCTGAGGGAGGAGTGGGAGGGAGTGAAGGATAGAGTAGAGCTAGGAGTGGAGGAGGAATGGGGATGGTTCAAGGAGGGAGTCACAAAGTGTGCAAAGATGGTGTGTGGAACAAGAAGGACAGGAGGAAATAGAAGGAAGGGTAGTGAATGGTGGGATGAGGAAACAAAGAAGGTTGTAGAAGAGAAGAAGCGAGCTTTCACAGATTGGTTACAAAATAGGACAAGGGAGTCATATGAGAGGTACAAAGAAAAGAAAAGAGAAGTAAAGCAAAAGGTAAAGGAGGCAAAGAGGAGAGCAGATGTGAAATGGGGTAAGCGTATGACAGAAAATTTTGAAAGTAATAAAAAGATGTTTTGGAAAGAAATTAAGAGAGGAAGAGGAGGCGAATCAAGTAGAGAAGAAAAGGTAAAAGGTGTAGATGGAGAGATGGTAATGAAAGAGAAGGCAGTAAGGGGAAGATGGGCAGAATATTTTAGGGAGTTGCTAAATGTGAAGGAGAATAGGGGGGAAAAGATAGTTGCAGTGGGAAAGGCTAAGAAAATGAGAGTGATGAGTGAGGAAAATGGAGGAGAAATAGGGAAGGATGAAGTGAAGGCAGTTGTTAAGAGGATGAAAGCAGGTAAGGCACCCGGCCTGGATGGATGCCATGCAGAATGGCTAAAAAAAAAAAAAAAAAAAAAAAAAAAAAAAAAAAAAAAAAAAAAACAGTACAATGATGGTGGACTGGCTGGTGAGGTTATTTAATGTTTGCTGGAGAGAGGGTAGAGTGCCGGAGGACTGGAGGAGTGCCTGTATAGTTCCACTTTACAAGGGAAAAGGGGACAAGTGTGAATGTAGTAGTTTCAGAGGGATTAGCTTGTTAAGTGTAGTTGGGAAGGCTTATGGGAGGATCTTGATTGAGAGGAACAGAGGGAGTAATTGGTGAGGAACAGTGTGGATTTAGGACGGGTAGAGGTTGTGTAGATCAGATTTTTGTGGTAAGACAGATATGTGAGAAAGCTATAGGAAAGGGGAAGGATGTTTTTTGGGCTTTTATGGATCTGGAAAAGGCTTATGACAGGGTAGACAGAAAGGCACTGTGGGAGGTTTTGCAGATATACGGGATAGGAGGAAAGCTTCTGGGAGCTGTCAAGAGTTTTTATGAGAGTAGTAGAGCTTGTGTCAGGATTAGAAATGGAGAGAGTGAGTGGTTCGAGGTAGAGGTGGCCCTTCGTCAAGGATGCGTTATGTCACCCTGGCTGCTCAACTTGTACATGGATGGGGTAGTGCGGGAAATAAATGCAAGGGTAATTGGCAGGGGATTGGAGATGGTTAAAGAAAATGGAGAAAAGTGGGAGGTGAGCCAGCTGTTGTTTGCTGACGACACTGGGCTTGTAGCAGGATCAGAGGAGGGATTGAGGAAGTTGGTGACAGAGTTTGGGAGAGTATGTGATAGAAGAAAACTGAAGATAAATGTGGGTAAAAGTAAGGTGATGAGATGTTCAAGGGGTGAAAGTGGCAGCAGACTGGAAGTGAGCATTAAGGGAGAGCGACTGGAGGAAGTGGATAGTTTTAGATACTTGGGTGCAAATGTGGCAGGAAAGGGAGGAGTGGGAGTGGAGGTAGAATGTAGATTGAGAGAAGCGAGTAAATGCCTTGGTGGATTGAAGAGTGTAATGAGGAATAGACATTTGGGAATGGATGCTAAGAGGAGACTGTATGAAGGAGTGATTGTGCCAACAGCACTGTATGGGGCAGAAACATGGAACATAAGAGAGGAAGAGAGGAGTTTGAATATGTTTGAGATGATGTAACTGAGAAGTATGATAGAAGTTGCTAGGCTAAATAGAGTTAGAAACGAGGAAGTGAGGAGGAGAACTGGGGTGGAAAGGGAGTTGGGAGATAGGGTTGATGAAAGAGTATTAGGATGGTTGGTCACATGGAAAGAATGAGTGAAGAAAGATTAGTGAAAGAGGTGTGGAAGGCAGATGTGGAGGGAGTGAACATGAGGGGACGTCATAGGATGAGGTGGATGGATGGGGTGAAGGAAGCTTTGGGGAAGAGGGGAATGTCTGTTGAGGAAGGACGGGAGAGGACAGAAGACAGGGGTGAATGGAGAATGGCTGTATATGGATGATGTTGTGATGCATGAGGTGGAATGGGCGGGGGCGGGGGGTAGTATGTGTGAGCAAAATTTGACGCAGACCGAAGGGATTTCTCCCCGTCTTCTCTTTTTATGCAATGGGGGGGACGGAGAGGGGGGGTCGCCGATTTAATGAAGCGGCCTTGCTCTGGATGTGCTGTGTCTTGCGACACTGCTTCTGTCCCAGGGCAGTGGACAAGGTGCAGGGATGACCCGTCATCCAGGAGGTGCTAAGATAAGAGGGAGGGTGGAGGGGTGTGGAGTGTTTTCAGGGATGGAATAGGTGGGAATGATTTTATGCCTTTTCCTTTTTGGCTACCTCCCTTGTAAGGGGGAAAATGCCTTGGTATATGTATGTATGTACTTTTCAAGCAATAATAAATAAATTAATATTCGATTTGCCCGGATTTAAGTAATATATAGACGACGTGGTTATTTACTGTGATACTTAGGAACAACATAGAGCAACATTACATGAGTTCTTTAAGAGAGCTGGAGAGTTTAAGTTAACCCTTCATTTAGAGTAGGGCACTTTTGGCCATGCACAAGTCTTATGTTTAAGATTTAAGGTAGGAAATTCTCAAGTCAAACCTTTGAAAGCTAAAGTACAATCCATCCAAAATATTCATAACCCTCTGAACATGAAAGATATAAGAATATCCCTAGAAATGGTTGGTTATTGTAGAATTTTTTTTTAAACTTCTCTGATTTAGCCGAACCATTCACAGAATCATTAAAGGGAAAAATGAGAGGACTGAAAGGTATCAGAATGCTTTTGAGCAACCAAAACTACTTTTGATGTGTGATCCTGTCTTAAAGAGTACTTATCTTTTCAAACCTTTCCATTTATTTAGAGACGCTAGTGCTGTTGATCTATGAGCAGTTTAAGGCAAGAAGATAATGACGTTTTCTTTACTGTAGGATATTGTAGCAAAAAGTTTGGAGGGTTTGGGTGTGGTAGCTGCTCTACAACACTTTGAAACATACACTCTTCTTTCCCCCAACCATACACACAGATAATAATCATTTTGTTTTCTTAAGTAAAATGCCCATCTCAAAATCAAACTCATGCCTAACTAGGTGGAGCTTATTTTTACAATCTTATATTCTTAACATAAAACACGTTCCTGGCCACAAAAATGTCTTTGCTGATACTCTCTCGAGATATCAATTTTAAGGAGGAAGGTTGTCGTCTACCATTGTCAAGTCCTTGCATGAATATTCTAAAAATGTGTGTATGTTCTATATGTATTTATTATTTCTCATATATGTGTATATCTAGTGTGTTACATATTGTATTAGAGAATATTTAATGACATTTAAGAATGATGTACTGCCACCAAAACTTATAACTGCTTTCTCTCTTTCTCTTCCTGTCATATTTCTCTTTCTCTCTATCTCTATACCTCTAACCCCCCCCCCCGCCATATCTCTCATACTATCTGTTCTTCCTTCTCTCTCCTCTTCTCTCTCCCACCATCATATCTTTCCTTCCCACCGATGCATCTCTCTCTCTCTCTCTCTCTCTCTCTCTCTCTCTCTCTCTCTCTCTCTCTCTCTCTCTCTCTCTCTCTCTCTCTCTCTCTCTCTCTCTCTCTCTCTCTCTATTTATTTATTTATCTATCTATCTATTCATATCTTTCTATCCCTCGCCCCGCCATATTTTCCTTTTTCTCTACCCCCTTCTCGCTTTTCCCCGCTGTCATCTCTCTCTCTCTCTCTCTCTCTCTCTCTCTCTCTCTCTCTCTCTCTCTCTCTCTCTCTCTCTCTCTCTCTCTCTCTCTCTCTCTCTCTCTCTCTCTCTCTCTCTCTCTCTCTCTCTCATATTCTTTCTATCTATCCCTCACCCCATCCATACTTCTCTCTTTCTTTACTCCCCTCTCTCTATTGCCCCCGTTATATCTCTATCTTTATACATATCCCCACCTTATTTCTCTCTTTTTTTCTGTCCCTCTCTCTTTCCGCCCCGCCATCTCTCTCATTCTCTGTCCTTCCTCCCGCCATATCTCTCTCTCTCTCTCTCTCTCTCTCTCTCTCTCTCTCTCTCTCTCTCTCTCACTCTCTCTCTCTCTCTCTCTCTCTCTCTCTCTCTCTCTCTCTCTCTCTCTCTCTCTCTCTCTCTCTCTCTCTCTCTCTCTCTCTCTCTCTCTCTCTCTCTCTCTCTCTCTCTCTCTCTCTCTCTCTCTCTCTCTCTCTCTCTCTCTCTCTCTCTCTCTCTCTCTCTCCGCCTCTTCCCCCTATCTCATTCATTAAATGTGCATGTGTACATCTAAAAGTATTATTTCAACTATTGCCAAATGAAAAACGTTAAAATTGATACTTATGCCCAGCGTGTTTACTCTTGTAGACGTTGCCTAGGCTTGACAATGTTACTTTTCAGAAATGAGGTGATAGCATCCATAATATACAGATATATTAGTTATCTGTATCAGAAATAATACAGTTAGTTCTCTTCACGTAGATGTTATACAATATTCAGTTATGTGACAAAAACTTCAAACTTATAACAGTAATATTTCTTATTATGTGATAAGAATTTTTTGAAAATCATACTCTAACATAAGATTTGTATTTATTTCATCGTTTAATTCACTTGTGCACCAATCTTTATTTTGAACACAGTGAACAATTAATTTGATACATTCAATGTATTATACACGTAACATTAGTTTAACATTACAGTTACTGTAGGGGTAATATTTAATGTCCATCTTCACATACTGAACAAGTTGGATTGTACTTCTGCATTACAAATGAACGATTTCAATGGCAAGTCCAACCACCGCGGGCGTTGATTACCTCATTTAGGTCACTGCCACGTTTAGGCCATCTTTCAAGATAGGAAGGACATTACCTGTCCGAGCAGGCCTGTAAGACGGCTCATCTATAGCAATTATAAGTTCTAGTGATAGTAAATTGTAGAAAAGGTGTAACATTGTAAAGTATGAGAGAGGGATATTGTGTAACACAGATCTGGGTCGACGCTCCAACCGTCCTACTCGAAAGACTTAAACGTATCCAGAGCCAGGTTACTTGACGCACCGCTTAGGTGTGCAGTTGGTGACGTAAACAAGAAAAGTTATATAAGGAGATGTGAGACGCTCTCATGTAAGGAAGAACATAAATCGCTGACTCTGAAGGATATAGCTATCTTCTCTATGAACCCAGTGCCGAACTAAAGTATTATGGCCAACACTCCTGATGACGGCCCATAGCAGATCTCATCGACCCTGAGTTTCTTGAATCACGGTCATTATATTGAATTGTAAGAACATATATTATGAATATTTGAAAGTACATAGAGTAGAGGCAGCCGCCGGCACCACGGGACCAACCGCAGCCACCAACACAGCTGCTGCCACCACTGGACCAGCCACAGCGGCCGCCGCGGGACCAATCGCAGTTGCCACCACCACTGGACCAGCAGCTACTGCAGCCGCCGCAGTCGTCAAGGATGGAGCAACCGCTCCGGACCTGCCTCGCTACCAGACACTACTCTGCCCTACCCTTCTCCGTCACCGGATGCTTTCCTGTCGCGCCCCGCCCGGCCTGCAGACGTTGTCCTGCCCCGTTCCGCTCCGCAGCCCGCTGACACAATCGTCTGCACATTAATCACGCCAGTATGATGGACGAATACACACAGAGTGGCAGTGCCTTCCGTTCATCATTCTTATCCAGCCACGACCTAAGGACGCGCCCGCTACCATACAACCTAGCACAAAAGATATATCGTTCCTCCTACATCTTCACTATGGGGGGTTCTGTTGCTAGCAGCAGGATTTCTTAGAGTCACCTGCTCACTTATCGCGAGTGCAGCCTTGTGCGGCAGAATTTGTTAGAGTCACCCCTTTACTTCTCGCAACAAGTATACCTTTATCAATGTATTATGTAAATAATATTCATTTCTAGCTATTGCCATGTATATTCTGTTCTTGTGAAGAATCCGTACTAATCACACAAACAATATTATACATTACCGAAGGTATATTCCCAAATTACTGTATATGCTTACCCACGCAACCGGGCTCTTACTCTCTCGTATGCGGACGACACTAATCACATTAACAAACACAAAACAATGCTGGGAGCGTTACGCGTAATGTAAAACATACTAGACGGGGCACACGCGTGGGAGCAACAGTGGTGCATTAAGACTAGCTTGTCAAAATGCAAAGCTATATACTTCCGCTGCAAACACACCAACGGAACAATCACGAACACTCTTCTTGAAATAAACAGCACAAACTTCCCAGTAAAAGACTACGCCTATGTGCTGGGTAGCACACTGGATAATGGCCTTATTGTACCCCATATTTCAGCAGATAGGGAGCGAGAGCTAAGGCTATGTTGGAAAGGCTGAAGCGCTTCAAAACCGCAATCCTGTTCATCAAACGTTGATTGTATCTAAACCTAGTCAGACCGATTAAGTGCCAGTCCCCGGGACTGAGCCAGCTAACATGTCCCACTAACAACTACGACCATAAGAAGGTTCAGAACGCCGCGGTCATGTTCATCACGGAGTCGCGATAGAGCGACTTCAGAACCGCTGAATCCTTACACGGAGATGCCGACATCCGTCCACTCAACTAACACAAACACAAACTTAACATAAGACACCTAGAAAGACTGCATGTAAAACACAAACACCTGATACGACACACCACACTTAGACCACACCGTACAGACTATTTGTCAATTGCGCCTCTCCCTCGGGCACTATACACGAAAAATCGTGTATAGTCGCGCGTATTTACAATGTATCTTTTTATCGACTTTCAGTGATGCCCAGACGTACCGCGATGTGCTGGGTTCTGTCTGACTAAGTACCACGGACATGAGTCCGTCTGTATCTAGCGGCAAGCGTGAAGAAAGGTAGCAGATTCTCAGTAGACGTGCTATGGCTGGCAGGGTTCAGTCCTCGCTGGTTATACTTTAATTTTATCTATATTTGTGTATATGCTTATATGCATATTCAGTATGTATTCACATCTCAATCGAATATATATACTAATAATTACCTGTTCTCCTCTTGCTGGCAAAATGGCTCCGCTACTTCAGGAAGTCTGTTTCTTCGGCCGGAACCAGGATATGACTCGCTCCTTATATATCCAGTTGAATGTATACCCGCATGGAGGAAACAACCCTCTATGCATAGCATATACACACGAGCATATCACAAAAAAAATATGACTACACGCACAAACATCCGCGTAATCTTTTTCTCCTACTGAAATTAGTGTAATTTCTAACTTTCTCTTCTACTGCATCTTCTCATTTCAATTTACCTACTAATAAAAGTATTTCAAATTTTTTTCTGTCTGTCGCTACGACTAAGCCTCCTACTTTTCTAACTTTGTTGAAGTTATTATTGAATAAATATCTAAAAAGCCCCCTCACAGTTACAGATATTGATATCAGCCTCCAACATTAAGTCTCTTGCCCATCCTTCCTGAGCCACAACATCACACAATAAATATCACTAAAAATCGCCCGGTGGCAATAACCCACTTTTATACACAACTATCTTTTCATTTTCATACAGACATCTCTTCCCCTCCTACAGCTACCGATCCCACACAAGGTGGTCTTTTCTGGGTAGTTCATTGTATACACATATATTGATAGCTGTTTCTCTGGGCGATTTCTGCATATACCTATGATGAGAACATAAGATCATAAGAATGAAGGAGACTGGAAGAGACCATAAGGCCTACACTAGGCAGCTTCGTATCCATCCCTACCTGTCATCCCCATCCATAAAGTTGTCTAATCGTTTCTTGAAACAACCGGTAGTTTCAGCCCTTACTACATGGTTACTAAGTTTATTCCACTTATCGAACACCCTATTAGTAAACCAATTCTTGCCTATTTCCTTTTTAAATCTAAGTTTGTCCAGTTTGCACCTATTACTGCGAGTCCTGCCCTGTTGTTTTAATATGATAACCTTGTTTGCATCACCCTTGTTAAAGACTTTGATCCACTTGAACATCTCTATTCGATCATCCCGGATTCTGCGTCTTTCCAGAGAGTGTAAGTTAAGGTACCTAAGCCTCTCTTCGTAAGGCAAATTTCTGAGTCGTTGTATCATTTTGGTCATTCTTCTCTGTACTGATTCTAGTGAACTGATGTCCATTCTGTAGGACGGAGACCAAAACTGTACCGCATAGTCAGGGATGGGTCTAACTATCGTTAGATAGAGTTTGATAATTACCTACCTAATGCTCTGTTAGCTTTATTCCTGGCGCTAATGCACTGTTTCCTGGTATTAAGGTCTAAACTAACTAGAACTCCCAAGTCTCTCTCGCACTCAGTTTTCTCTAAAAGCGTGTTATCTAAGCTGTATCTATTTTCGGGGTTGTATACCCCAACGTTTAACACGCTACACTTAGAGATATTGAAATTCATTTGCTATTTCACCGGCCATGTAAACAATTTGTTAAGATCATCCTGCAGAATCTCTGCGTCGTCTCCTGGCCTAATTAGGCGTCCTATTTTAGTGTCGTCCGCAAACTTATTAACACCACTATTTATCCCGTCGTCTAAGTCGTTTATGTACATAATTAACAACAAGGGACACAAGACCGAGCCCTGGGGGACCCCACTGGTAATATTGCCCCACCTAGATTTTACTCCATTTATGGTGTCCCGCTGTTTTCTGTTACTAATCCAAGCTCTAATCCACTCTAACACTTTTCCTCCTGTGCCATGGGCTTTGATTTTATTTAGTAGTCTCTGGTGTAGCACCTTATCGAACGCTTTGTTAAGTCAAGGTAAATAATATCGTAATTATCATTGTTATCTGACGCCTTATATACTTTAGTGTAAAAGGATAGAAGATTAGTCACACATGACTTATCCTTGGAGAAACCATGCTGTGAATCACGAATTAAATTATGTCTTTCGATGTGTTCTCTGAGTCTATTTACTATTATTGATTCAAGCATTTTTCCTATAACCGATGTCAAACTGATTGGCCTGTAGTTGCATATAGACGATCTATCTCCCTTTTTGAAAACAACGGTAATAGGTACAAAACCAGTGTCTACCGACTTATTAGATATTTTTGTTAGCTGATCGCAAATTTCAAATTTACACTCTTTAAGCACTCTCGGAAAATTTTCGTCTGGGTCCAGGGATTTTGTAGCTTTAAGTCTTTCAGTTTGTTTGACTGCTACCTTACTTATGCTGATATTAGATAGACTACTTTCTTCATCCCCTCTGAAAATCGGATCGCAGTCGGGTACTTTACCTAACCTCTCATTAGTAAACACCGATAGAAAATAATTGTTAAACTCTTTACTCATTTTTTCCTCCGATTCTATCATGACATTTTCATCGTCTTTAATTGGTCATATTCTTTCTTTCTTTTTTGTTCTATAGAGATGAAAGAAACCCTTTGGGTTGGATCTTGCTTGACTAGCAACCTTAATCTCATAATTATGTTTCAAAGTCCGTAGCAGACGATGATGACCTCACTCCATGATTGATGATAGATGAGTGGAGATGTGTCAACGTTTCGCTGTACGTGTATTCTTTTTAACCAGTTTTGCTATTTCGTTATATCTTGATCTAAGGTGTGTTTCCCCTTTTTATTTTTACGTAAAGTCCTCTTTTCATTCTGTCCGTCATCCATTTGGGAATATTACTATTTATACGTATTGACTTCAGATGAATAAATGTATTTTGTGTATTAATAATCAAATCAGTTAGATTGCTATACATTTCATCCAAAACGCTGACCTGTCTGTTGAGCCCTCGCCCCCAAATGACCTGACCTAAGGTATGCATATTACCCTCCGTGACCCGACCTCTGGTCATGACCTAACCCTCGGTCACGCACCGAGGTTCGATAATGTCCGAAACGTCCGTATGACATTTCATGTTCAATTTCAAATGGGTTGTTATGTTGTCAAATTTTGCTCTCCTGAAGTCTGATACTTAGACGTTATTCGTGCTTTTTAATTCTTCCCAAATAATATTAAATCTTATTTCTTGATGGTCGCTAGAGCCTAGACTAGCTCCCCCTTTTACGCTACTCATTAGGTGCTCATTATTAGTTAAAACTAAGTCCAGAGAATTTACTCCTCTCGTAGGATCGGTAATCACTTATTTTAGGAAATTATCTTGCACCACACCTAGGAATTTCTTTATTTCCTGATCTCCTATTAAAGCTTCCCAGTCAATGTTTCTATAGCTAAAATCTCCCATGATCACAACGTTTTTGTACTGGGACGCTCTGTGAATTTCATGAATCAGGGGATCAGTCTGCTCAATGCTGA
>NW_027467521.1:117500-137500 GCF_046742065.1 Oratosquilla oratoria
GAAAGAGGAAAGGGGACAAAAGGTAGGGAGGTGTTTTAGAGTGAACTCTTTAAATGAAAAGGAAAAGGAGAAGGAGTGCAAGAAAAAGCTGAAGGAGGAATGGGAGGGAGTGAAAGATAGAGTGGAGGTAGGTGTGGAGGAGGAATGGGGATGGTTCTGGGAGGGAGGCACAAAGTGTGCAAGGATGGTGTGTGGAACAAGAAGGACAGGAGGAAATAGAAGGAAGGGTAGTGAATGGTAGTCCGCTCGTGACCTCTCAGTCCGCTCGTGACCTCTCAGTCCGCTCGTGACCTCATCAGTCCGCTCGTGACCTCTCAGTCCGCTCGTGACCTCTCAGTCCGCTCGTGACCTTCTCAGTCCGCTCGTGACCTCAGCTCAGTCCGCTCGTGACCTCAGCTTCAGTCCGCTCGTGACCTCAGCTAGAGACCTCGTTTTTCTGCACAGAACCCCAGCTAGCGAATACCTGTGAATTTTATATCTTCGAATAGTGTTAAGTGATTGTGTTGTGTTTTTGTAATTGTATACGTATAGCGCTATACAGTTACAGATATAATATAAAGTGCAGGGTTCTATTTAATTTTCAAAACAGTTTTCTGTTACCGTACTCCAAAGGTAGGAGAAATAGTATAAGGTAAGCAGAGCAAGCTTCGCGTATTTAGTTTATTAGAGACCGCTTTGATTTTTTGTTGTTGTTGATTTTGTATTTTCTCTTTGCCGTTTTTATTGCTAAAGGGGGAGCGAAATGGCTTGTGAAGGTTGCGTGAACCTAGAGGTCCGTCTCAGGATGGGTGAGGAGGAAATTCGGCTTCTCAGGAGTGCGCTCCGTGAGAAGAGTGAACCCTCCCCACAACCCAAAGAGCGTTCCACTTCTTCACCTACTGTCACTGCCATGAGCGAGTGGCGCTCCGTGGGGTCCCGTTTGTCGAGCCCGCGTTCGGTAGACGTGTGCCCTGTGGAGCAACCGCTGGCTCTAGTCAATCGTTTTGCTCTACTGGAGGATGAAGTGGCTGAAAACCAGAGTTCTATGTGGTGGGGGACTCCATGGTTCGAGGCTATGACGACATCCTGCAGCGAAAGACTAAGCGACGTTGCAAGCTTGTATGTCAACCGGCCGTGGGATCGTTGATTGTAACCCGGTCCATCAGGGAGCAAGGACGGAAGAACACGGTTACGATTGTTCATACGGGAAGTAACGATGTAGGTAGGGTGAGATCAGAGGAGCTTGTTTCGGAGATGAAGGAACGTGGGAGCCGTCACGTAGTCTGTGGGATCCTCCCGAGGATCTACGCAGGTTCGAGTTGGAACAGTAGAGCCATAGGGATCAATGATAGGATATCGCAGTTGTGCACACAAATTGGGACACCACTTTCTTGATCCCTTGGTATCTCTTTTCTAGGCGCCATGACCTTTACGCTTTCTAATGGGATCCACCTTACCCGTACCGCAGAGGCAAAGATGTTCTTACAAACCTCATTGTGGGAGTTTGTAATGAACTAGCTCCTTTTTTAGGGTAGAAGGCCAAAGGGAAGGGGAAATAGAATGTACTTGGGAAAACAGTGTAGAGTATAGCATTAATGTAGAGAACAATGTACCAGTATAGGACAAAATATAATTTTAGGATTTAATGTCGCTAGAGGACGAAATGTCACATTAGGATATAATGTCATAGGCCAAAATGTCGCAATGGGATGTAATGACAATGGAGGACAAAAGATCACAATGGGAAGTAATGATAGTGTGGAACAAAATAGCACGAAAGGATGTAATGATAATGGAGGAGAAAATATTACGGTAGGATATAATGTCATTGAAGGCCAAAATGTAATTTTAGGAAGGGATACCGGACAGAATGTCCAATGAAGGCCAAAATATCATGATAGGATGTAAATGTCGCTAGAGGACGAAATGACACATTAGGATGTAAATGTCATAGGACAAAATGTCACAATGGGATGTAATGACAGTGGAGGACAAAAGATCACGATGGGAAATAATGATAGTGAAGAACAAAATAACACGAAAGGATGTAATGATAAAGGATGAGAAAATATAACGGTAGGATATAATGACATAGAAGGACAAAATATAATTTTAGGAAGAGATACCTGACAGAATGTCAATGAAGGCCAAAATATAAAGATAGGATGTAATGACAGTGGAAGACAAAATATCACGATGGGATGTAATTATAGTGGAGGAAAAAATATCACGGTAGGATATAATGTCACTGGAGGACAAAATAAAATTTTAGAAAGGTAAGCCGGACATAATGTCACTGAACGATGGAGGCCGGCGTGAATCACGGTGACGTAGGGGGACAAAATGTACAAAATAGATCGGATGAACCGTAATCGAACCAGATGTCCGTGATGGGGGAAATGTTAATTTTGATAGGAGAAATGTTAATGAGGCATTGAATGTCAATGAAGGTGCTAATAATAATAATATAGATCAAGGCATAAATAAAAAAAACAAATGATAATATAAGACATGATATTGAAAACTCAAAATGTGTCAAAAAAGAAATAATCACGAGTTTCTTAAAACTATGTACTTTAATGCTCGTAGTATTAGGAACAAATTTCAAGAAATACAGGCGTATGTCAAAAGCGAAAATCTCGATATGATAGGAATAACTGAGACATGGTTAAAATGGTACAGAGTTCGAAGCTGAATTTAAATATTGCGGGATTTAAAACACTTTCATCAGGATAGAAAACCACAAGAAAGGTGGGGGTGTTCTATTGTACGTTAAAAACAATGTTTTCATGGCTTGTGTTTTAGAGAAAGTGAAACAGGATGCATATGACAGTTTGTGGGTTGAGTTAACCCTAACAAATGGACAAAAAATGAATATAGGTGTAATATATAGGCCAAAGACATTATCATTAGCAGACGACAAAATGTTATTTCAAGAACTGTCTAGTTTCTGCAACCGGGATTTATTGATAATGGGTGATTTCAATTTTACTGACATTGATTGGATGACCCTTGAACATGGCCATATAGGTAGTCGCTTGATTGATTTCTTGGTGACAATTACTTAATTCAGCATGTAAAAGAGCCCACAAGATATGGAAACTTACTCGATTTATTGATCACTAGCCGCGAAAGCATGGTAACTGATGTAGAAGTCGGTGAATCTGTTGCAAATAGCGATCACAATTTAGTCAGATTCAAACTCCTAAACAATTTTAGAATAGATACTTGTGCTTCTAAAATACCCGATTTCAGTAAAGCTCAGTTCATAGAACTACGTCAGGAGCTTCAGCTTACAGATTGGGAGGCAAAATTAAACGAAAGGCCTGTAGATCAGATGTGGGAAATATTTCAAAATACGCTCACTAAGATGATTCAAACTTACATTCCTTTTAAGGACAGACGGCCCCCCAAATCAGGCTTGCCCAAAGTGGATCGACAAAAAAAAACTGAAAAAAGTATTGCTAAAAATAGACAGTCTTATAATAAATATATTTGCTCGGGTGAATATAATGACTATGAAAGTTTTGTATCAATACAGAGATATTTAAAAAAGAAAATAACAAAAATAAAACGACAATACGAAATGAACATCGCTGATAAATCCAAAGAGAATCCCAAAGAATTCTATAGTTACATTAGAGATAAAAAGATTGTTAGGAATCACATTGGCCCACTATTATCTGCTGACGGTCAACTTAAATATTCAAACAAAAGAATGTGTAATATTTTAAATAACTATTTTAGCTCAGTATTCGTAAACGAAGCACCTCAAAATGAACTCCAAACTGAAATCTGTGAAAAATCTAAGATATAGTTACTCACTACGGTAAATATAACAAAAGGAAAAATTAAAAGGTGTATAGACAAACTCAAAGTTAATAAAACACCAGGGCCTGACGGTTGGTATCCAAGAATCTTAAAGGGAATGAAAAATGAGATTGTTGTTCCATTAGAAATTATTTTCAAGAAATCCATCATATCCGGAGATTTCCCAAGAGAATGAAAGCTAGCTAACGTTACTCCCCATATTCAAAAAAAGGTGACAAAAAGAAACCAAATAACTATAGGCCTATAAGTTTGACTTCGATCGTAGGAAAAATAATGGAAACTATCATCAGAGATGATATCGAATATCATTTAGAAAGTAACCGTTTGATAAATGATAGCCAGCATGGTTTCAGACGGAAACGTTCTTGCGTGACTAACTTACTCGAATTCTACAACACAGTTATCTCTAATTATGACAAAAGAAACAATATAGATTTAATATATCTAGACTTTGCAAAAGCTTTTGATACCGTCCCACACGAAAGACTACTTACTAAATTAGCTTTGCATGGAATAAGTGGTAGCCTATTAGGTTGGACTAGTAATTGGTTGAAAGGTCGAAAAAAGAGAGTTGTTTTAAATGGAAAAAACTTCTGGATGGAAAAGAGTTGCAAGTGGAGTTCCTCAGGGTTCCGTTCTTGGGCCACTTCTATTCATAGTATATATAAATGATATAGACCATGGACTAAAATCTACTGTTTCCAAATTTGCTGATGATACAAAACTGTGCGGAGTGGCAAATGATCACTCAAACCAATAGATATTCAAGAAGATTTAGATAAATTACAGCAATGGTCTGAAAAGTGGCTAATGAAATTTAACACAAGTAAATGCAAGGTAATGCACATAGGTAAAACATAACAGTAAGTACGATTTACAAGTTATTTGGAAATTCGTTAACAAAAGTGGATAGTGAAAAAGATCTCGGCGTAATTATCAGTAACGACCTCAAATCATCCAAGCAGTGTATTTCAGCCTCTGAGAAAGCAAAATAAGATTCTGGGATTGATTGCGCGATCTTTTGATTTCAAAAGTCCATCACTCATTAACAAGCTATATAAATCGTTAGTTCGTCCACCATTTGGAATATGCTGTTTCCGTATGGTCACCGAATCTCATTAAAGACATTGACAGACTGGAAAAAGTACAACGGCGAGCCACAAAACTGATTCCAAATATCAAAAATAAATCATACGAAAATCGACTTAAGCACATGACTCTGGTTTTCCCTAAAAAAGCGTAGGACTCAGGGATGACTTGATACAGGTCTTCAAGATTTTAAAAGGGAATTGACAACATCAAATGTGACAAAATTTTCACATTGAATGAGAATCAGACAAGAAACAATGGTCCTCAAACTGTCCGGAAATAGATTCAATTTGGAAGTAGGTAGAAACAACTTTGCCAACCGTGTAGTTAATGAATGGAATAAACTTCCTGCACAGGTAGTGCAATGTATAGTTCAGTTCGAAGCTTTAAGAATCATTTAGATAAATACCTAAGTAAGATGCTGTAAATGATTATAATTTATGTTATATTATTTGTTTTGTTTTGTTATAATTTGTCTGTCTGATTTATTATTAGTTATATGTCAATTTATAAATCATTTACTATTTACCTTTTTGTTTGTTATTCAACTATACCTATGCATTTCTTTATGTATTTTATTTTGTTATTTTTTACATTATTATAGTTTTAATTAATTATTAATATGATTTTTTTTTTTTTTTTTTTTTTCATCCGACCTAGATATGGATCAAAAGGTCTCCTGTCGGCATGCTCCGCCTTTGTAATCCTTTGTATGAAAGAAACAAGGAAGTTTGTAGAAGAGAAGAAGCGAGCTTTCACATTTTGGTTACAAAATAGGACGAGGGAGTCATATGAGAGGCACAAAGAAAAGAAAAGAGAAGTAAAGCAAAAGGTAAAGGAGGCAAAGAGGAGAGCAGATGTGAAATGGGGTAGGAGTATGACAGAAAAAATTGAAAGTAATAAAAAGATGTTTTGGACGGAAGTTAAAAGAGAAAATGGAGGCGAATCAAGTAGAGAAGAAAATATAAAAGGTGCAGAGGGAGAGATGATAATGGAAGGGAAGATAGTGGGAGAAAGATGGACAGAGTATTTTAGGGAGTTGCTAAATGTGAAGGAGGATAGGGAGGGAAAGATAGCTGCAGTAAGAAGTGCTAAGAAAATGAGAGTGATGAGTGAGGAAACTGGAGGAGAAATAAGGAAAGATGAACTGAAGGCAGTTAAGATGATGAGAGCAGATAAGGCACCTGGTCTGGATGGATCCCATGCAGAATGTCTAAAAAAGGAGGTACAGTGATGGTGGATTGGCTGGTGGGGTTATTTAATGTTTGCTGAAGAGAGGGTAGAGTGCCGGAGGACTGGAGGAATACCTGTATAGTTCACCTTTACAAGGGAAAAGGGGACAAGTGTGAGTGTAGTAGTTTCAGATGGATTAGCTTGTTAAGTGTAGTTGGGAAGGCTTATGGGAGGATCTTGATTGAGAGGATTAGGAGAGGAACAAAGGAAGTAAGTGGTGAGGAACAGTATGGATTTAGGACGGGTAGAGGTTGTGTAGATCAGATTTTTGTGGTAAGATATATATGTGAGAAAGCTATAGGAAAGGAGAAGGATGTTCTTGGGCTTTTATGGATCTGGAAAAAAGCTTAAGATAGGGTAGACAGAAAGGCACTGTGGGAGGGTTTGCGGATTTACGGGATAGGAGGAAAGCTTCTGGGAGTTGTCAAGAGTTTTTATGAGAGTAGTAGAGCTTGTGTCAGGATTAGAAATGGAGAGAGTGAGTGGTTCGAGGTAAAGGTGGGACTTCGCCAAGGATGCGTTATGTCACCCTGGCTGTTCAACTTATACATGGATGGGGTAGTGCGAGAGGTAAATGCAAGGGTAGTGGGTCAGGGATTGGAGATAGTTAAAGAAAATGGAGAAAAGTGGGAGGTGAGCCAGCTGTTGTTTGCGGACGACACTGCGCTTGTGGCAGGATCGGAGGAGGGATTGAGAAAGTTGGTGACAGAGTTTGGGAGAGTATGTGATAGAAGAAAGCTAAAGATAAATGTGGGTAAAAGTAAGGTGATGAGATGTACAAGGGGTGAAAGTGGCAGTAGACTGGAAGTGAGCATTAAGGGAGAGCGACTGGAGGAAGTGGATAGTTTTAGATACTTGGGTGCAAATGTGGCAGGAAAAGGTGGAGTGAAGGTGGAGGTAGAATGTAGATTGAGAGAAGCGAGTAAATGCCTTGGTGGATTAAAAAGTGTAATGAGGAATAGGCATTTGGGAATGGATGCTAAGAGGAGACTATATGAAGGAGTGTATGGGGCAGAAACATGGAACATGAGAGAGGAAGAGAGAAGGAGTTTGAATGTGTTTGAGATGAGGTGAAGAAAGACTAGTAAAAGAGGTATGGAAGGCAGATGTGGAGGGAGTAAACATGAGGGGACGTCCTAGGATGAGGTGGATGGATGGGGTGAATGGAGAATGGTTCTATATGGATTATGTTGTGATGCATGAGGTGACATAACGCATCCTTGGCGAGGTCCCACCTCACACATAGGTAGTATGTGTGAGCAAAATTTGACGCAGCCCGAAGGGATTTCTCCTCGTCTTCTCCTTTTATGCAATGGGGGGACGGAGAGGGGGGTCGCCGATTTAATGAAGCGGCCTTGCTGTGGATGTGCTGTGTCTTGCGACACTGCTTCTGACCCAGGGCAGTGGACAAGGTGCAGGGATGACCCGTCATCCAGGAGGTGCTAAGAGGGAGGGTGGAGGGGTGTGGAGTGTATTTAGGGATGGAATGGGTGGGAATGATTTTATGCCTTTTCCTTTTTGGCTACCTCCCTTGTAAGGGGGAAAAAGCCTTGGTATATGTATGTATGTATGTATGTATGTATGTATGTATGTATGTATGTATGTATGTATGTATGTATGTATGTATGTATGTATGTATGTATTATCATTATTATCATTATCATTAATATCATTATCATTATCATCATCATTATTATTATTATTATCATTATCATTATCATTATTGCCAT
The DNA here is from genome assembly GCF_046742065.1 of Oratosquilla oratoria. Classification (NCBI taxonomy): domain Eukaryota; kingdom Metazoa; phylum Arthropoda; class Malacostraca; order Stomatopoda; family Squillidae; genus Oratosquilla; species Oratosquilla oratoria. The sequence continues at coordinate 125,363 of NW_027467521.1, forward strand.
TATCATTATCATTATCATCATTATCATTATCATTATCATTATCATTATCATTATCATTATCATTGTCATTATTATCATTGTCATTATTATAATTGCCATTATCTTTGTCATTATTATCATTATCATTATTATCATTATCATTATCATTATCGTTGTTTTTTTGTTGTTGTTGTTGTTGTTGTTGTTGTTGTTACTATCATCATTATTACTGTCACCAAGTGTTCTCACTTGAGTCGTAAAAGACGAAAAAATGGGACGGGGGTAGGACTAGGCATCCTACTCTCTGTAGCCCCAAAGGGGACATTCCTGAAAATAAATAAATAAATAAATAAATAAAAATACACAAGAGGGTCTGGGAGGAGTTTTCCAACCAAAACCCTAAGGTTTGGAACTTTTTTTTGTATGTGTGGATGTGGTACAGATGAGAGTAAACGGGAAGAGATAGGTAATATGTGAGAAGAAATTTGGATGATAACTAACACCACAGTCGGAAAAATAGAAAGAGGTGAATACGCGAGTGTATATATTTCGACTGCTAACTGCAATCCTCTTCAGTAGTACAAAGTAAGAGGAGGACGCTATCTTTAAATAGGAACCTCTTACCAAAAAAATAGCTAGGGAAGGAGTAAAGACCACTACCCTTCCTCTGATGACTTGAGGATGACGTGAGGCCGGGTCAGGTGGAGGGGGAGGATACTGTAGCGATGCTACAGTGATGAAGATAAAGAGGTTTTGGTGAGTTCACCTCCTTTATTGTAAGGTGCGAGTGAACTAATTTTACATCCGGCGGGAGCCGATATATACACCACGTGGATAGTCACCCGTGGTGCGCAATTACATAATTGCACTGGATTAGGTTAGGTCGGGTCTAGCAGAGTCGCACTATCAAAGAGCGTAAAGTCGTGGGCGACATGACGCGCGTTCTATGCCATATGATTATCGTGGTGTGTGCAATATACTCCTCTCAAAATTACCTTGGCTTCAGAACTGCACGTGAGAATTTGGTGGGCGCAGTGTCGAGTTGTGCCTGTTTTAGGCAATCGCTGGAGACCCATTGTGGCCTGCCGGAGATGGAGAGGCGATAGGTCTTTTCCTTACGTTCAAGGACAAGATGGGGCCAGTGTAGGGACGGGTGAGGGGTGATGTATGAGCCTCGGTCTTCAGGAAGACGTGCGTCGAGGTGTGGAGGTGTTTTGGGAGGTATTCTTTCACCTCCCAGTGATGTGTCGGCACGCATAGGGCGAATTTGACATCGGTGCGTTGCATCTGCTACAGGCTCTCGGGAGAATCATGTGGAGGGAAGAATTCTGCGGACACGACGAGGAGTTAGCCGAGGACCATCTCTACTGGAGATACGTTGAGGTTGTCCTTGATAGCTGTTCGGAGGCCAATGAGTAACCATGGCAGTTGGGACAACCATGAGTCGTTGTGGAAACGTCCCATAGAAGATGCCTTGAGTGGGCGATGGGTTCGTTCGACCCTGCCGTTGGTTGCAGGGTTGTAGGAGGTAGTGTGGTGGGCTGTAGTACCGAGAGGTTCACCGATGGAGTACCACAGCCGGTATATGAAGCAAGTTCCTCGGTCGAAGGTAACGTGCTCCGGGAGGGCAAATCTGGGGATCTATTCACCGAGAAAGACTGTGGTGCAGGACGAGGCGGTACTATCTTTCATGGGGATGGCCTCCAACCAGTGGGTCGATCTATCACTGGCGGTAAAGAGGTAACGATGGCCTTCCGACGGGGGGAGTAGGCCGACGACGTCGACATGAATATGTGCGAAGCGTCGTCGGAGCTCATGGAATGATCCGATGCCTGATTCAGTGTGGCGATGAATTTTACTTTGTTGCCAGGCGCTGCAGTATCTGGCCCACCACTCTTTTGCATCCTTGAAGATACTGTGCCAGATGAATTTATGCTTCAGGAGTTTCGCAGTGACGCGCCCTGAAGGGTGAGACAGGCCGTGTATTAAGTTTAACAATTGACGTCGGAAGGCGGCTGGAATGAGGGGTCGTGGGCGGCCGGTACTGATGTCACAGAGGATGGTGTGATTGTCGTGGAAAGGAACGTCTTGCCACTTAAGGGATGTCATGGATTTCCTGTAGGAAAGTGTTTCAGGATCCTCCCGTTGCTCTCTGGCGATAGCTGCGTAGTCGAGGCCGAGTTGAACTGCGTCGATGACTATTCAGGAGGGAGTTCTTTTTACCGTGGACGTGCCTGATGGTGCAATTGAATTCGGCGATGGCGGAGAGGTGGCGGCGCAGTCTGGCAGACCAATCGACCTGTTGTTTCGTGAAGGCGTGCACCAGTAGTTGACGGTCGGTGTTGATGATAAATGAGGAGCCTTCAAGGAAATGCCAAAAGTGGCGGATGGCGTGGTGAATGACGAGGAGCTCTCTGTCGAAGGTGCTGTATTTGAGAGTTTCCTGCTGAAGAAACCGAGGGGAGTAGGTCTGCCACGGAGGATTTGTTCGAGCACACCCCCTATGGCAACATTGCTGGCGTCCGTTGACAGTTGTAGCTGGGCACCTGATGCAGGGACGGAGATGGTGGTGGCACGGGCAAGGGCTTTTTTTTTTTTTTTTGGCGTTGACGAAGGTTCGCAAAGTTGGTGTATAGAACAAGGAGGACGGGAGGAAATAGAAGGAAGGGTAGTGAGTGGTGGGATGATGAAGACAAAGAAGGTTGTAGAAGAGAAGAAGCGAGCATTCACAGGTTGGTTACAAAACAGGACGAAAGAATCATATAAAAGGTACAAAGAAAAAAAAAAGAGAAGTAAAGCATAAAAGAAAGGAGACAAAGAAGAGAGTGGATGTGAAATGAGGTAGGAGTATGACAGAATTTTTTTTAAAGTGATAGAAATATGTTTTGGAAAGAAATTAAGAGAGGAAAAGGGGGCGAATTAAGTACAGAAGACAAGGTAAAAGGGGCAAATGGAGGGATGAGAATGGACAACACAGTAGTAAGAGGAATATTGTTATCATTATTATTCGTCAAAATATCAGTCATATATGAACATCCCCTACCCCCATCCACCACCCCTCCCTTCCTTGCATAGCAGTACCATGAATACACAGCAACTCTCCATTTGTCCCTATCTCCTCCCTTGTCCCTTTCCTGCTCAACAGACATTTCCCTCTTGCTCAACGACCCCCTCCACCCCATCCTTCCATATCTTGTAGTCAAAAGTCACATTCATTGCTCTTATTAAGTTGTAAGTTTCTCCAACTATTTTGTTTACATGTTTGTCTGGTGTCATGTCGTTTGAGACAATTATTCCTAGGTCCCTTTCTGAGTTTACTTATGTAACTTCCTTTGTACTAATTTTGTATTGACCCAATATTCTATTTTTTCTTTTTATTCCATAATACTACATTTCTTAATGTTGAAATTCACTTCGTTCTTTATACTTCATTTCCAGACTTTGTCCAGGGCTTCTTGAAAGGATTTGCGAAATGTGTGAAATAAACTTGAACAAAAGAGGGGAAGGATAAATAAATAAAATAAAATGTGGCGGAATGTCATGTTTTATGGTAATTTGATTATGGTGTGATCATGAAAAGAAACTTCCCCTCTTTTGTTCAAGTTTATTTCACACATTTTTGTATCACATATAAACGCTTAATATAATATTTTTCTGTTCTGTTAATGTGTTTCTTCTCACAACATGATCACACTATTCTCATATTATCATAATATGACATCTCGCCACATTCTAGGACACCTCTGCCACTCCATTCCCACACATACAACTGTAAATTATTCCATCCATCTTTTGTTCAAATTTATTATTTTGTATCACTTATTTTTGTATCTCATGAATGTTTAATATGTTATTCTTTAATATGTTTTCTCACACACTATTCTCATATCATCAATAAGTGTGACATCTCGCATCATCATAAAATGTGACATCTAGCGAAACCGGTCAGGACACCTCAGCCACTCTATTCCCACAAATGTTCGATTTCTGATTTTTAGTTTAAGGTACATTTCACACCATGGTTTATTGGTTTCACACAAGTCATATCATACTCACAAAATTATAAATTGTACATTGTAGAACAACACCTCACTCAATTGTAAACTCCAACGGACCCCCACAAAGAGGGAACGCGGAGTCAACCAACTATGTATACTGCCAGCTTTATTCCCAGAGTATCATTCCTCTGAAGAAGCTACAAGCGAAACCGGTCAGGAATAAACTCGGAACGAGACCCGTGACTCTCTTTTTCCACCTTTTTCAACTTGTCACAATGTCTCAACATATATATATATATATATATATATATATATATATATATGTATAAATATAGTATATAGATATACATATGTACATATATGCTTTTATATATTATGTATATATATATATATATATATATATATATATATAAATATATGTATATATATATACATATCACGGACTACTATTACACAGGACGTTCGCACCCAGATCCATGGGTCCACTAGCGGAGGCCATTACTTTCTTTCTAACCTAACATTTTATATTGGACAAATATATCAAAACTAGAAACCTAACATTATATATAGGACAAATATATCAACTATTGACTTATTCAATGCAGTATAAGTTAATATATACTTTCATAGTGAAATAAGAAACTATCTCTAAGCCACTGTCATGCTTTGCAATGCCAATTTTAGCCGGACTTAAAAGGTATCATTATATGAGGTTAGTGGACACTATGGTTGGCGATTTTTTTGTCTTTTTAAAAAATGTAAAAAATAATTTTTTTTAATCAGATTTATTTGATTTAAATAGATTTTTTTTATAGAATTTAAATATTGTCGGATTGCTATCTGATATGCGATCTGATTGCTAAAGGACATTTTTAGCATATCAATATAAGGAGTAGTGATATATAGACTTGCCACAAGTATACAAGGAACGGTATAAGCCTACATGTAGTATATATCACTGTGCAGCCCACAACAAGTTTCAACAAGATTCCTGTTGCAACTTGTTGTAGGTAAGCAGCTTCTCACTGAGTCGGTTGCTGTTTTGGAATCAGCCAGGAAAGATGTCTTCTGGACCTGGCAGAATGGTTCCTTCAGGCAGAAAAAAATTATCCTTTCTGGAATTATTTTGAAAAACTACCAACAACTTCAGGCAAAGGGTACAGAGCTAAATGCAAAGACTGCAGCCAGGAACTACAGGCCATTGTGTCAAGATTAAAATATCACAGACATAAATGCCAAGGTCAGCCACAGCATACAGAAGAAGAAATTGATGACCCAGGTAAATAATTTTATTTATATTGTGTGCATATCTCCCTTTTCATACGCAACTTTATAAATTTGGTGAACAATAGAAAGCATGTCCAATAAAAATGTGAAGGCCTAAAGAGATGATACTTCAACTTCATTACTTCTATTTGGGTAATGACTATATCGCTATGATATACTGTATCCACTCAACTTTGGGACCTAGATGATTGTTATTAATTTCATTCAACATTGTGTAATATATTCCATAGGTTCCATTGGAATTCAGCCCACATGGGATTCAGCCCAAAGGGATTTAACCTAACCCAACTAACCCATTATTTTCAGTGAATTTAAAAGTGGACTAAATCCTGTGTGGGCTGAATTCCAAGTTCACCTATTTCATATCCTGTTAGTTATTTCCAAATAATTTAGTGGCTTGTGTGAAAATGATCATTATCTAAAAAAAATAACTATTGTACTCAAAAGTAGCCGAAATCACACTGTATTCATTCATTTATTTATTAATTTATAAATTATGCAGTATGCTAAAATTTTCTGTTTCCATTTCAGGATCTGTATCAACAACTTCAATCCTTTTTTCATCGGCTCCACTTGAATTCTCTGCAATCCTGACTCCACCATTAAAAAGGTCACTATCAGACTCCTCCACAGGCGCCACTTCTGCTAAATCGTTTTCATCTAAAAGAAGGTTATCAATATCTCTGGACAGATTTATCATAGCCTCAGCCTCTCAAAAGGAAAATCTCGACAAAGAAGTTGCAAGAAATATATTTGCTACAAATTCACCATTTCGTCTTGTTCAGCATCCTCAGTTTCTCAAGATGGTTCAGAACCTGAGGCCAGGTTATATTCCTCCATCCAGAAAAGATATTGCTGATAAGTACTTGGATCTTGTGTATGAAAAGGAATATAAAAAGTGTGCAGATGACCTGAATAATGAAACTGTATGTCTTTCAATTGATGGGTGGTCTAACATCCATAATGAGCCCATAATATGTGTCACTCTAACAACATCCACTGGTCATATTTATTTAGTTGACACAATAGACACATCAGGAAAACCTCACACTGCTGAATATCTTTTGGTTGTCACATTGGAAGTGTTGTGACAGACAATGCAGCAAATGTCACCAAGATGAGAAAAGTCTTGGAGGAATCGAGTGAACCTGAGCATACCGTCCTCACATACGGCTTATACCGTTCCTTGTATACTTGTGGCAAGTCTATATAACACTGCTCCTTATATTGATATGCTAAAAATGTCCTTTAGCAATCAGATCGCATATCAGATAGCAATCCCACAACATTTAAAATCTATAAAAAATCTATCTAAATCAAATAAATTTGATTTTAATAAAAAAAAATCGAATCTTTATATTTTTTAAAAAGATAGAATAAATCGCCAACCCTGGTGTCCACTAACCTCATACAATAATACCTGTTAAGTCCGGCTAAAAATGGCATTTCAAAGCATAACAGTGCCTTAAAAATAGGTTCTTATCTCACTATAAAAGTTTATATTAACTTATACTGCATTGAATAAGTCAATAGTCAATATATTTGTCCTATATACAATGTTAGGTTTCTAGTTTTGATATATTTGTCCAATATAGAATGTTAGGTTACAAAGAAAGCAATGGCCTCCGCTAGCGGACCTAGGGATCTGAGTGTGCACGTCCTGTGTAATAGTAGTCCTTGATGTATATACATATATATATATATATATATATATATACAAATATATATATATATATATATATATATATATATATATATTGCAGCCACACTGCACTTTAATTCTGAGCCATCAACATCGGGAGACCCAATGGAGGCCACAACCAGAAATTGAAATGTGGTACTGCCGAGGACTCAAGCTCAGCTATCACATGGCAAATGACGCAGTGACTTACCAACTACGCTATCTCAACAATACTAGTTCACAATAGCAAAGTGGCTATCTGCATAGATGTGTTCGTAAGATTCTACGATAGCAAACTGGCTATCTATAGAGGGTGAGAATTCATCATGCCTCGGGACGACCAGAATCTCAGACATCAAGTCAGATATTTAGAGTAGACCGCATCATACGATAGCTGAATCAAGTCCGGCCTACAGTCATATCTACAACTGTGAGGATAGTTTGGTTTCAACCGAGGTTTCATTTGGCTATCTAATTACATAAATTTTCTATGTAAGATTGATATAGAGATGTTACACAATATATTCTAAGATCCTTAATGAGGGTTATAAACCTTTACAAAGTAAAGAAACACTATTATGAAATATTGATATTTGGGCGTTGTCTTTTATGCACGTAAGATAATACTGATCGTTTAAAAATGAAAGGCAAAATTTATGTTTACAAGTAACATCCAGAAATAAGGGAACAAGGTGTAAAAGTCGCATGCTTATGGTGAACGGCTATACATCATATATACATCTTAATTTCTAAGACGAAGTCAGACATCAGTTCTCGACGAAAACTTCTAGAAGGTTCCATCACAACATATTAGAGACGTAAACCTTTTAAATTTAATTCTATGATAACGCGGTACCATCAGTACTACTTTTTACAGCAAGAAATCACAGTATATATTCAAAATGTATATATAGGATCCAAGACGGCAATTTTTATATAATTAACGTAGATATTTAAAAGATGTTTACACTTAACCTAAATTTACGTTTGTCAAACTTATTACAAATTATCATTTGTTTTTGTTAATACACATAAGACACATAAATGTGTAACAGAGTATATGCTTCTACTGAGGCATATAAACTGAAAGAGGAGATATTCTATGCCAAGTTTGTATCTATAGTTGATCAGTGCCCGCCACGAATCACACCTGTTGTTTTCAACGACTTCATTGTGGTTACTGGCACCGACAGAAATGGTATGAAATGTGTATTGGCCCCCATGGATCTGAAACCAGTAATATCAACAGTTCTTTCCTTCTGAGTTTTGCAAAGTCCAGAAGGTAGTTGGCGGTTGTTGGTTCCAGAAACGATAGCCACACAGATAGACATAGTATAGTAATGACGGGGTAATGATCAAGAAATCGAACACATAGTTTTTAACACTAGATGGAGCATCCTACAGGACTGCAGGTTTGATCAAAATGCTGAATTCTTTAGGACTGATCATAGGCTTGTGGAGGCAACACTCAGACAACGTATCAAATCCAGGAGAATCCCAAGATATAATTTACTAAGGTTTCATCTAGAAAATATCAAGGATGATGCACGTGCCCAGTAGTATGCGGTAGGAATCTCTAATCGGTTTGAAGAACTATGGGACACTTTTAAACGTAAACTCTGAAAGCTGCCGAGTAGTGCATTGGAGAGCGCCCAAGGTCAAGCAGTGGTGTGGCGTTGTAGGAGACACTGGAGGGTATAGATTTGGGCCGTGCTGTTAGCATGACTGGGGACCTGGACCAATACAGGACTCAGAAATGGAAGACTAGAGCTCTCATGAAAATGGATAAGGAGAGGTACGTCAGTGGAAACACTGAGGATGTCGAGGGTTATTTTAATACAAATTATCCCAGGCCGGCTTACCGAGCCCTGAAAAAGCTCCAAATTTGTGACCCAGAGGAGCACAATCCGATCAGCGATTATAACAACGATAATGATGATAGCAAAGACAACAGTGACCACAACGATGATGATGACAAAGACTATAGCAACGACAACAACAATGACGAAAACAACAACAACGACGACGTCTACGACGACAATGATGCCTATGACGACGACAACTAAGACAATAACGTCGACGACGACAATGGCATCAGCAACAATAACAACAATGACAGCAACGTCAACGGCGGTATCGGCAATGACAATGATAACAACGACAACGACTACGACTACATCAACGACGACAAGAGCGGCGACGACATCGACAATGATAATGATGACAACAACGACTACAACAACGATAACGACAACATCGGGAAAGGTACCGTTGTAGACCAGGGGTGTCAAACACGCGGCCTGCCACATTCTTACATGCGGCCTGAAGCACATTTGCTGCTCCAGTTTTACAGTCGGCTTGCCTTACGATTATATTATTAATTAATCCGGCATTTCGTCTATTAACGCTATCACTTATAGTTTTAAATCACATGGCTCTCTGTCTTTTTACGTCAGGCATATCTATCATGTTTTAAACAATGGCCATTTCGTCGCGTCGACTTCTTCCTGTACGTATTAAACGTGAACGTTATGCAGCAGGCTATTGCTTCACTCGGCCTTCGAACACGAGCATTAGTCTTCTTTTGTCCCTGGAGCTAGTTGGATTATTGATTATTGAAGCGTTAGGTATATTCAATATATTTCATGCAAAATTACTTTGAACCCTTTCATCATGTTCAAAAAAATGTTAACCAAAAACATCATATGTTGCAGGAAATTGGATTTTTTTTTTTTTTAAGTGAATAGAAAACCAACTTGTTTGATTTGTAAACAAAATGTAACTGTGGCAAAGGAATATAACATTCGCAGAATTACACAACTTTAAACGTGGTCATCAAGCAAGGGGGAGTCTAGATCGGACAAGTTATAGGATTGCACAAGGAATAGATGTGTCTTTGATGCCTTTTTAGGAAGGAAACTTTATCAAGAAATGTATTTTGTTGGTCACAAAAGATATTTGTCCCGAAAAACATCAAGCATTTGCAAACATAATACTCGCAAGAAATAAAAATTCAGAAGGAATTAATGAATTACCAGAAAATGTTAACACTCAACTCGAGGAAATTTTTGCTAAATTTGTAGCCTTTTTTGTAGCAATTGAGGATATTACAGATGTAATTGACACGGCACAACAAGCAGTTTTTATACGTGGTGTAAATGAAAATATGCAGGCAACTGAAGAATTTGTGGAACTGATACCGATGAAAGGAATAACAACGAGGGATGACTTTTTTTTTTTTTTTTTTTTTTTTTTTTTTTTTTTTTTTTTTTTTTTTTTTTTTTTTTTTTTTTTTTTTTTTTTTTTTTTTAGGTGCACTAGATAAAATAGGTGTTGACTGGATGAAAACTGGGTCTGATTATAGATGGAGCACCTCAAAGTATTGTTAAAAAAGTTGGCGTGGGAACTAAGAGGAAAACTACTAGCTGTGAGCTCAGACCATCAGATTTACAGTGTTCATTACATATGTCACAGATAAGTGGTTTGCAGTAAGACATTAAAGATGGATCATGTCACAGATGTTGTTATTAAGGCAGTGAACTTCATACGTGCCCGAGGTCTGAACCGCAGGCAATTCAGCAGTTTATTGGAGGAAATTCACATTCACGGGCAGCCTTTGCCATTTCACATCATGTTCGGTGTTTAAGACGAGAAGTCGTGCTGAAGCGCTTTTATGAATTAAAAAGTAAAATGCAGAGGTTTATGCATCAGAAAGGAAGGGACGTGAAGGAACTCAAAAAACAAAAAAGGGGTTCAAGATCTAGCTTTCATGGTAAATATGACAGAACACGTGCATTACCTGAGTACAAGGCTGCAAGGTCGCAATGAGTTAGTGACATATTTACGTGACTCTATTTGTGCCTTTGAGCTAAAGCCTAAGAAATTTGAGCGCCACCTAACAGCAGATAGTACTGCACATTTTCCAACTCTGAAGTCCCTGCAAGACGCACTTGAGTTTCGAGGTGATGTCAACACCAAAAAGCACTGCAACAATATTTCCAAATTAGTGAGCGAGTTCGGAGAAAGATTTACAGACCAGGAGTATTACAAATTTGACTAAATGATAGGTTGATTCCCTTTGCACCTTTGTTTAGATTACATGTGAACATGAGTGTAAATTAAATTTACATGGGGGGTAGCCACAAAGAAAAAGGCATAGAAATCACTCCCACCCGTTCCATTTCCTATATATTCCACTCCCCTCCACCCTCCTCCCTCCCTCTTATCTTGGCACCTCCTGGATGACTGGTCATCCCTGCATCCTGTCCACTGCCCTGGGTCAGAAGCAGTGTCGCAAGACACAGCGCATCCACAGCAAGGCCGCTTCATAAATTCGGCGACCCCCCCTCTCCGTCCCCTCATGTAGAAAAGGAGAAGACGGGGAGAAATCCCTTTGGGCTGCGTCAATTTTCTTCTCACACATACCTCCCCACCCAACACCCTCCCACCCACTCCCCCTCATGCATCATAGCATCATCTATACACAACCCCTCTCCATTCACCCCTATCTTCTGTCCTCTCCCGTCCTTCCTCCACAGACATTACTCTCTTTTGTAATGCCCCTTTCACCCCATCCATCCATCTCATCCTAGGACGCCCCCTCATATTCACTCCTTCCACCTCTGCCTTCCATACTTCTTTTACTAATCTTTCTTCACTCATTCTTTCCATGTGTCCAAACCATCCTAATACCCTTTCATCAACCCTATCTCCCAGATCCCTTTCCACCCCTGTTCTCCTCCTCACCTCCTCATTTCTTATCCTATCTAGCCTAGTAACCCCTATCATACTTCTCAGACATTTCATCTCAAACACATTCAAACTCCTTCTCTCTTTCTCTCTCATGTTCCATGTTTCTGCCCCGTACAATGCTGTTGGTACAATCACTCCTTCATATAACCTCCTCTTAGCATCCATTCCCAGATGTCTATTTCTCATTACACTTTTCAATCCACCAAGGCATTTACTCGCTTCTCTTAATCTACATTCTACCTCCACCCCCACTCCTCCCTTTCCTGCCACATTCGCACCCAAGTATCTGAAACTATCCACTTCCTCCAGTCTTTCACCCTTAATGCTCACCTCCAGCCTGCTGTCACTCTCTCCCCTTGTACATCTCATCACCTTACTTTTACCCACATTTATCTTCAGCTTCCTTCTTTCACACACCTTCTCAAACTCTGTCACTAACTT
>NW_027467521.1:150000-155000 GCF_046742065.1 Oratosquilla oratoria
ACCGATACATTTGAATATTATCCCGAGGGATGACATATACTATGTAAATAGATAGTGGAACAAAACATATATATAAAAGAAAATATAAACACCAGAGAAATGTTCGCCAAATACACAGTAAATACATAACAAGAAAAGACAAATAGAAATGGGGGTGGGGGATTCTACTTCTATCAGGTACAAGAATTGGTACTTATACTAGTTGTATACGGAACGAGGCTTGTTCTGGAAGAGAAGGCCGGTGGTCGGACAGCTGGTGAAACAGGCTGGAACTGAGCGTATGGAGACCTTGAAGAAGCCACGGTTATTGGATATTGGGAGCAAGTCTCGGGGAACGAGTCTGAGTTCCGATGGAGGTGACCAACCTTAAGTAGTGGGTTGAAGTGTGCGGAGCTATGACATGGCCTCGTCAGCTTCGAGTCCGGCTTGAAACAAGATCGAACCAACAACCCAATGAAGCTGGTAGCAAGTTGTTGACTTGGAGGAGGGGGCTTGATAGGTCGTTTAAGAGAGCCTTTGAATAGTCGTGGTTCGGGGGGTTGACAGAAGAAAATGACTGTGGTGACCTGTGACTATAACACCCCCCCTTCGAGAAGTCCAGCGTAAAGGGGTGGAGCTGGGCTAGAGGTCCTTTAGTCACTGGGAGCTGTTTGGGCGTCTGTTCCTCTGAAGAGAGTCTCTGCCAGGATGTTGTCTTCACCCTTGATGTGACTCATCCGGAAGTTAAAAGCTTGGAGCTGGAGAGCCCACCAAAGAATGCGTTGGTTGGCGAGTCTGGTCTTTTCAATAAAGATGAGAGGGTTATGGTCACTGTAGACAAGGGTCTGGTGTCCAGGATAGCTTAAATAACACTCGAAGTGCTTGAAGGCAGAAACGAGGGCCAAGGCTTCTTTTTCCACCATGGATTAGGACCGTTGATAGGGCAGTAAATTGGCTGAGTAGTAGCTAACCGGGTGCTCGTCGTCTTGGAGAAAGACGCCTCCTATTCCCTCTCCGGGGGCGTCTATTTAGAGGATGAAGGAGCGAGTGTACTCGGGGGTCCTAAGTACGGGTTCGGTGCTCAGGAAACGTTGGAGGGCTTCAAAGGAGTATTGCCAGGCGGGGGACCAGACAAAATTCTCTTTAGGGCTGGTCAGGGCTGAGGGGGGCCACTATTGCCGTGAAGTTGCGGCAAAAGCGACGGTAGAACCCTGGTATTCCCAAGAACCTTCGTAGCGATTGCCGGTTGACTGGGACAGGGAAGTTGAGGATGACCTGGATGTTGGCCATCTTCGGTCGGAACAGCCCGTGGCCAACCACATGCTCTAGGTAGGTGATCGTAGCTCGGCCGTACTCTGATTTGGACGAGTTGACCTCGAATCCTGCGGTGGAGAAGCGATCTAGAAGGGAGTTTAGTCTGGTGAGGTGGTCTTCCCACGAATGTGCCAAAACAAGAATATCGTCAAGATAGGCAAAAGTGTTGTCTAATCCAGAGATGGTATGATTGATGGTTCGCTGAAAGAAGGCGGGAGCGTTACACAAACCAAAAAGGAGGACCAGGTACTTATACAATCCAAGAGGGGTTACGAAGGAGGAAAGATTTTGGGTTTCAGGAGTCAGTTTGATCTGGTGGTACCCCTTGATTAGGTCTATCTTGGAGATGAAGAGGGACTTCCCTGCTCAGTCGACTAGAGTGTCGATACGGGGTAAGGGGTAACGGTCCTTCACTGTAGCGGAGTTCAATCTACGGTAGTCCACGCAGAGTCTCCAACTTCCGTCTTCTTTGGGGACCAGCAGAGCTGGGGATGCCCAGGGAGAGGAGCTTGGTTCTGCCAGACAATGTTCCACCAGGTAGTCCACCTCAGGTTTCATAATTTTGAGTTTATGGGGGTTGAGACGATAAGGGGCCTGGTGAATAGGAGACGTGTTAGGTAGAAGTTTTATGTCGTGTTCAACCGTAGCACACAACCCTGGGTGGTCTGCGAAGACGGTAGGGTGTTTTTGGAATAAAAGAGTTAGATCCTCCTGTTGTTTTTGGTTTAAGTGGCAATGAATGGGGATGGGTTAGAGAGGAGGGAGGAGTTAAGGTGGAGAATGGTAGGATCGTTATTTTGTACTGGAAGAATAGGTTCACCTTCTGGGTTTTGGTTACAATGGATAGGTCTCGGGGAGTCATTAGCAGGTTGTCTCCTTAGGTATTCTTTCATCAGATTTACATGAACAAGTTTGGAGTCTTTTCGCCTGTCAGGAGTAAGAACAACGTAGTTGAGTTTATTAAGGCGGTGAGAAACTATATTGGAACCTTGAAACTTGTGGTTGAGGAGAGCTCCAGGTATGGGTAGATACAGGAGTACCTCGTCACCGGGTTTAAAGGTTCGGACCTTGGCTTTCTGGTCAAAATGGGTTTTCGTTTTGGCTTGAGACGCGGCTAAGTTCTCTAAGACAATGCTTCGGACTACTTTCAGCCGTTGTTTTAATTGATCAATATTGGTTCACCATCTGTTTGGAATGTTGAGGGGCCTCTTGATACCACTGTTCCTTAAGGATCTTAAGGGGTCCTCTTATTTGGCCGTACAGCAGTTCAAAGGCCTAAAACTCTAACGAGGACTACGGTTTCCCTTGCGGCAAATAACATGAGGGGTAGTCCCTCATCCCATTCAGAAGGTGAATTTAAGCAAAATTTTCGAAGCATGGCCTGGAGTGTCTGATGAAACCGTTCAAGAGCGCCCTGAGTTTCAGGATGATAAACGGTGGATAGGGTTTGGGTAATGCTGAATTGTCTCTGTCAGTGTTTCTTAACTTTGTAGTAATATAGCAACTATAGTTCCTATAACTAGACAATATTAGAAGGTGTTGGACTGCCTAAATCTGACTACAATGGGTGATGAAGATGGAAAAGTGGGAGTTTGTACTAGATGGATTAGTTTGATTAGCTAAGTAGTCAATCTATTGCATTGGTTCTCTTACAGGAGACCTACAGTCTCTAGGAACCAGGTCATAGCCACTGGTTCAGACCATAAGTCAGTCAGTGAAGAAATTTTGTATGCTCTCAGGGGGGGGGGTGAGTGCAGGACAGTGAATTTTCGAAGAAGACTAAGAATAAGATGGGTGAATGGGATAAAGGGGGCAGTAGATGTAAGAGGAATGTCTGTTAAGTAAGGAAGAAAGAGTACAAAAGATAGGAGTGAAGTGAGAGACTGTAAATAGATGAAGGAATAAAATGGCCAGAAGGAATGTTCATGTTCCATAAATTTTAGTGGGTTAGGAGAGGTTAACCTTTTATGAAATACTGGAGGTAAATTAGCTCTGGGCGTTGGGCACTGCCGAGGAGGCACTGTGTCTTGCTGCTTTGACTTTGACTTACGTACTGTGGTAGGAGATGGTGATCACCCTTCATCTACAAAGTGATGTGATTGGAGGGGTGATGTATTGATTTTGATGTTTGTGAGGTAGGTGTATGCTTTGACTTGACCACCTCCCATATAAGGGGGAGAAGGCCCTTCAGTGAAGGTCATGGTTCTTCTGCAAGACCAGGGGAAACAGATTGATTGATTGAGGGTCCTTTAGTACGTATGTATATATATATATATATATACATATATATATATATATATTTATATATACATATATATATATATATATATATATATATATATATATATATATATATATATATATATACATATACATATATATAAGGATGGGGGTCACTATGTAATAAATCAATAGGTATAAATCTGTTCCAGTTGTTGGACCTTGCTATGTAAGATCTGTACCTCATTGCTTTATTTTTGTCCTGGGCAGTGATGGGTGACCCTTATCCCAAAGGTACTGAGGTGTGAGAGATGGTTAGATATCAGAGATGAAAGAAATACTGCAAAAAATCAAGTTGTATTTCAGCACAAATTTCAGGAAGTAACAATGTAGGTCAGGTGAGACCAGAGAAACTTGTTCGGAATTACAAGGTCCTTCTTCAGGAGATGAAGGAGTGTGGGAGCCGTCACGTAGTCTGTGGGATCCTTCCGTGAGGGACCAGATAGCTGTGATGGGGCGAATGTCCATGAGGCATTGAGTGTCAATGAAGGACTAAATGTCACTGTAGAGCAAGGTGTCAATAAAAAACAAAATTATAATATAAGGCATGATGTTGAAATACAAAACATGTCAAAAAGAAATAATCACGAGTTTCTTAGTACCATGTGATTTAATGCTCGTAGTATTAGGAATAAATTCCAAGAAATAGAGGCGTATATCAAAAGCAAAAATCTCGATATGATAGGAATAACCGAGACATGGTTAAATGGTAAAGAATTTGAAGCTGAACTTAATATAGTGGGATTTAAACACTTTCATCAGGATAGAAACCACAAGAAAGGTGGGGGTGTTCTGTTGTACGTTCAAACCAATGTCCATGCCTGTGTTTTAGAGAAAGTGAAACAGGATGCATATGATTGTTTGTGGGTAGGATTAACGCAAACAAATGGACAAAAATAAATGTAGGTGTAATATATAGGCCAAAAACATTGTCTTTAGCAGATGACACACTGTTGGTTCAAAAACTGTCTAGTTTCTGCAACCGGGACTTAGTGATAATGGGTGATTTCAATTTTACTGACATTGATTGGATGACCCTTGAACATGGTCATATAGGTAGTCGCTTGATAGGTTTTCTGGGTGACAATTACTTACTTCAGCATGTAAAAGAGCCCACAAGACATGGAAACTTACTCGATCAATTTATCACTAGCCGTTAAAGCATGATAACCGATGTAAAAGTTGGTGAAACTATTGGAAATAGCGGTCACAATTTAGATTCAAACTGTTAAAAAATATTAGAATAGATACTTGTGTATCTAAAATACCCGATTTTTGTAAACTCAGTTCATATGACTACGTCAGGAGCTTCAGCTTACAGACTGGGAGGCAAAATTAAGCGAAAGACCTGTAGATCAGATGTGAGAAATATTTCAAAATACGCTTACTGAGATGATTCATACTTACATCCCGTTTAAGAACAAACG
>NW_027467521.1:160000-170000 GCF_046742065.1 Oratosquilla oratoria
TAGTCCATTAGGTGTAATAAAATAGTGTTATGAAATTGTACTAGAAGACAAGGGTATTGTTAAGAAGAAATATAATTAATTTATTTACGCCCCCTTCTGTAGTGTTCAGTGATGAGAAAGTAGTGACGTATGTAGCGTCGGTACAGCCTCACTGTCAATCGGTCTTTTAGTGTCTAGCCTTTGGTCAGTGAAGATATGTGTTGACTACTGTAAGTTGTCAAGGGAACCCTTTTTTGGTAAGCACTAATTGATAATGTTTATGTAATTTGTTTGAAAGAATAATGTATCATCGAGTTAATGTAGAAGTCCTATTATTGATCATTTGTTTGGTTTCCCAGAATATGTGTGGATGTTGAGGATAAGAGAGGATTTATGATGAGCTATGGCGGTGAAAACTATCATGGTAGGGTATTGAGATGATTAAATCAATTGTGTGGAATATTGAAGTATGATGGAAGGAATTGATAATGAAGTGTTTAATTGTTGTAATGATTGTTAATGTAAAATATTAACTGTTATTGCAAAATTTGATTGTAAACGGTATTTCCAGAAACCACACCGTCTGCATGAGAAACACCAAACCCAAGAGTATTCAATAAAACGATTGTGCGTCATATAATGCTTCAATCCCATCCTTTTGTACATAATGGAATTTGGAAAAAGTAAAAATAGAATATCCAGTCAATACAAAATTGGAACAAAGGAAGTTACAAAAGTAAATTCAGAAAGAGACCTAGGAGTAATTATCTCAAACGACATGACACCAAACAAAAATTTAAACAAAATAGTTGGAGAAACTACCCAATTTAATAAGATCAATGAAAGTGGCTTTTGACTTTATGGAGGAGGAAATATATATATACATATATATATATATATATATATATATATATATATATATATATATATATATATATACATATAAATATATATATAAATATATATATATATAAATATATTTATATACACACACAAAGACGGGACTCCACGAGCATAGCTCCCTTTCCGTGTAATAAATACAACTAGGTAAATAAACACATACACATACGCACACACACGTGTTATGACAATGATTTCTTAGGGTTTGGTAAGTACGAAAGAAAGAACTTAAGTAGATTATTAGAGATAGAGAGAGAGATGAGCAAAAATAGGACTCGGTGGGAAAATGAAATCATGGACTTAAGAAAAGAGGTCATTGGTTTAATTGATTGTTTATCTAAGACTAACCATGAAATTTCTGACCTGAAAAAAGCTAACTTGGATCTTACATACGAAATTAAAGAAATGAAAAGAGACATAAATGAACTGAAGAATGATAATGAAAAGAAGAAAACTAATGATAATAATAGCGAAAATCTAAAGCAGGAAGTGAACAACAAATTCCAAGAATTGACACAAAAGATCGAAGAAAACTTAGGTGGGGACAGTATCCAGGAAATTAAGAAGTGGAAAGAAAATATTGAAAATAAAGAAATTGCTTTCAAAGAAATAGTCAAGCAGCAAATGCAAGATAATGCAAAAGACACAATCATTCAAGTGATTAACGAAAAAGCAAATTGGGTCAGGGACACAGTAGATAGGAAGAAATGTATTGTGGTTTATGGGCTTAAAGAAAAACAAGGATTGGCGAGGTACATGAGAGAAAAAGAAGAAAAAGAGACAGCAGTAGAAATCCTTAATGAAATTCAGGGGGGAGATAGTGATTCAGGCACAGACTTAGAAGAGACTTACAGAATTGGTCGCTATACTAAGGATAGGAATCGACCTCTAAAGATAAAAACTAAGGTCACAAGTGGTAGTAGAAGACATATTTGAAAAAGTAGGTAACTTGGCAAAGAGTGAAAAATACAATAAGATATGGATAAAAAGAGAAATGAGTACTGAGGAATTAGAAAAAGAAAGGGCGCTAAGAGAAGAAGCAAAGGAAAAAAAACTTGAAAAGATCGGAGACAGAATGCAAAGAATTCCAGTGGAGAGTAATAGACTTGAGATTAAGACAATGGCGCTTCAAAACGAACAAAACAAGGGAAGAAGAAACCAGGGAGAAGGAAGAAAATTAAAAGTGGCCTATACCAACATTGACGGACTAATTTCGGGACTGAACGAACTCAATGATTATCTGTTAGAAGCAAAACCAGACATAATGGGAATTGTAGAGACTAAACTAAGAGGTGAAATACCATCCACTGTTATCGGACAAGGTTTATACAACTACTGGATAAAAAACAGGGACAAGAAACAGGGAGGGGGAATCATGTTCTTGGCCAAGAAAGACCTAAAGGTGACAAAAATTGCAGAGGGCAAAGGTAATGCTGAATTGATCATGTTAAAAGTCGAAGGCAAGAATATGAAAAGTAGAAAGTTTGTGGTGACTTATGTGCCTCCAAAAACAAGCGCTTGGAAAGAAATTGAACATAAAAAAATGCTAGATGACACAAGAAAATCACTCAATGAGATACTAATGGGTAAGGGTAATCTGGTAGTTATGGGGGACTTCAATTGCAAAGAAATTTGTTGGGACAGCATGACAGTGCAAGGAGGAGATGACTCGTGGGGCAATGTACTGCTAGATATGACCATGGAGTACACAATGACCCAATGGGTCCATGAAAACACAAGGTACAGAAATAATGAAGAGCCATCGAAACTAGATCTAATATTTACAACAGAGCCTGAAATAGTGCATAAAGTCCAGTATGAGACACCAATTGGAAAGAGTGACAATGTACTCATCGAAACTATACTAAAGGAAGAAATAGACATAGAGAGGAACGAAAAGCATAGGAAAGGAAGACTGAAGTACAACAAAACAGACTTTACAAAACTAAAGACATTCTTCCGGAATGCAAACTGGGAAATATTTTACAGGGAAGAAACAGCAGTGGAAGAGAAATGGAATATATTGATGGAAAACTACAATGAAGGGGTAAACAGGCATGTACCAAGACAAAAGCGAGAGAGAGAGTACATTAAATGTTGGTTCAACAAAAGATGCAGTGAGGCAAAAGACAGAAGGGACAAAGCTTGGAAAAAGTGGAGAAAAGACAAAAAACAAAGCAAATGGCAAATTTATGTTAACTATAGAAATGAGTATGTTAATGTGAGAAGAGAGGAGAAAAGGAACCATGAGAAGGATATTATAGACAAATGCAAAGAGCAACCCAAACTATTCTATCGGTATGTGAATGGTAAACTTAAAAACAAACAGGAATTGGTGAAACTATGCCAAGGAAACATAGAATACACAGAAGATTTAGAGATGGCCGAAGTCATGAACAATCACTTTAAATCTGTTTTCACCAGAGAGAAAATACCGAATTGTGACATAGACAAAAACAAGAAATCTCCCCTCATGAATGAGTTTACAGCATCACTAAAGGAAATATCAGAACATTTATCAAGGCTGGATGTCAGAAAATCACATGGCCCGGACGGTATTGCAAATTGGATTCTAAAGGAGTGCAAAGAAGAACTAACAGACAAAATACACATCTTAATAAACAGCTCACTCAAAGAAGGAAAGATACCCGAGGACTGGAAAAACGCTAACATTGTACCAATACACAAAGGAGGAAACAAAGAAGAACCCACCAACTATAGGCCAGTATCACTAACAAGCACCATTGCCAAAATTTGTGAGAAAATAATCAAGAATAGATGGGTAAAACATCTGGAAGACAATGACATATTAAACCCAAGACAATTCGGATTCAGACAAGGAAGATCATGCTCCACAAACTTAATATGCTTTTACTCAAGACTAATAGACATAGTGCAAGAAAGAAATGGATGGGCTGATTGTGCATTCCTAGACTTGCAAAAAGCCTTTGACAAAGTACCACACAGAAAACTACTAAAAAAACTGGAACACATAGGAGGAATACAGGGAAACCTACTAAAATGGATAGAGGACTTTCTGACTGGTAGAAAGATGAGTGTAGTGCTCAGAGAAAAATATTCAGACTGGAAAGAGGTGATCAGTGGAGTACCGCAAGGATCTGTGCTGGCACCAATAATGTTTGCTATCTATATGAATGACATGGATGAGGACGTGAACTGCTACATGAGCTTCTTTGCCGATGACGCCAAACTGCTAAGGAAAATAGAAACTGATGAGGACTGTGAAGCACTGCAAGAAGACCTAAATAGGGTATGGAACTGGAGTCAGAAATGGGAAGTGGACTTTAACACTAAGAAGTGTAGCATAATGGAGTTTGGAAAAAGCAAAAACAGAATATCAGGAAAATATACAATTGGAACCAAAGAAGTAAAGAAAGTAGGATCCGAAAAAGATTTGGGAGTAATTATCACGAACGACTTGTCCTATGATATACAGATTAACAAAATTGTCGGGGAGACTTACAACTTGCTAAGATCAATAAAAGTGGCGTTTACATACTTGGACGAAGACATGATGAAAAAAATATTGGTTACATTGATAAGGCCTAGACTAGAGTATGCAGCGACATTGTGGTCCCCCAGTACCAAAAAGAATATAAAGAAAATAGAAAGAATCCAAAGAGCAGCTACAAAAATGGCACCTGCACTTGCAAACCTATCATACGAAGAGAGATTGGCTAAACTGGAGTTACCGACACTGGAGCAAAGAAGAGAGAGAGGTGACCTATTGACCATCTACAGAATCATGAAAGGCACAGAGGTACTCGATAGTGAGAACTTACTTAACTGGGACAAAAGAAACACAAGAGGACATGGAAAGAAAATAAAAAAACATAGCTATAGAAGAGAACTGAAGAAAAACAGTTTTCCTCATAGAGTTTTGGACACTTGGAACAAACTGGACAATGAAATAGTATGCGCAAAAACCATTCATGAGTTTAAAAACAAACTAGACACTGCAAGATACAAAGGCGGGACAACACGAGCATAGCTCCCCTTCCCGCAAAATACAACTAGGTAAATACAACTAGGTAAAAATACACACACACACACACACACACACACACACACACACACACACACACACACACATACACACAAAAAAATACTAGGAAAAATTAAGACAATTGGTAGAATACAGGAAAAATTATTGGAATGGATGAAAGACTTCTTGAAAGGAAGGAAAATGAGAGTGGTACTTAGAGAAAAGAACTCAAATTAGGTAAACATGTTAAGTGGAGTTCCCTAAGGCTCCGTGTCGGCTCCGATAATGTTTGCTGTTTATATAAACGACATGGATAAAGGAATTGAATGCTATATAAACTTCTTTGCAGATGATGTGAAACTGTTGAAGAGAGTGAGTAAAGAAGAAGATTGCAAATCTTTCCAAGAAGACCTGCACAAAGTCTGGAAATGGAGTAAAAAGAACGAAGTGAATTTTAACATTAAGAAATGTAGTATAATGGAATTTGAAAAAAGTAAAAATAGAATATCCGGTCAATACAAAATTGGAACAAAGGAAGCTACAAAAGTAAACTCAGAAAGAGACCTAGGAGTAAGAATCTCAAACGACATGACACCAGACAAACATGTAAACAAAATAGTTGGAAAACCTACATTTTAATAAGATCAATGAAAGTGGCCTTTGACTACATGGACGAGGAAATGGTAAAGATAATATCAGTTATAATGGTAAGACCAAATTTAGAATATTCAGCGTCACTATGGACACCTAGTACGATAAAAAACATAAAGAAACTAGAAAGAATTCAAAGAGCATTGACGAAGATGGCACCAACACTTAGCAAGTTGACATACGAACAAAGATTGGACAAACTAAAGTTACTAGCTCTGGAGCAAAGAAGAGAAAGAGGCGATTTGATAACCATCTACAGAATTATGAAAGGGATGGAAATCCTTGATAGAGATGATCTACTTAGATAGGATAGAAGAAACACAAGAGGACATAAGAAGAAATTTAAGAAGGGCAGTTAGAGAGGAGACTTGAAAAAGAACAGCTTTCCCAACAGAGTAATAGATACATGGAATAAATTGAATGAGAAAATAGTGAGTGCTAAAACTATACATGGTTTTAAGAAAGAACTGGATGCGGAAAGATACAACTGCGGGACACTACGAGCATAGCTCTCCTCCTGCAAATTACAACTAGGTAAAACTAGGCAAATACACGCACACACACACACGCACACACACATACACACACACACACACACACACACACACACACACACACACACACACACATATATATATATATATATATATATATATACATAGATATATATATACATACATATATATATACATATATATATATATATTATATATATATATATATATATATATATATGCATCTATAAACTTTTATTCATCCATACTTAGCTCTATCGTTATAAAAAAAAATTCTATGTCATGCTGCCATAATTTTCATCATATGTTAGAGAATTTATAAGAAAATAGGACTCTGATCCGAGATCCTTTTGTTAATTGTAATTGTAATCAATTCTATTATGTAAGGTACATAAAGATAAAAAGTAACTTTGAATAAATGAAATTTAAAATCAATAAATATTTCAAAATCCAGTCATTACATTATCACTTGCATATATGAGACCGTCGGGTTAGGAGATGGGGAAGGTTAGGTTGTGTGTAACTTCTTAAATTTGGGGGAGTGTGAGGGGTTATGGGTGGTCAGTTTATCATATCATGTACACATTTCACCAAGTTATGGTAGGATTACCACTGATTCACAAACATTGGTCCCTTTTCCGCGAGACTTACAATTTTCCTATTGAATCTATTCTTAATCCTAAATCTCTTGTCATGTGGTAATTGTTACCTATTTAAATAGGCGTCTTCCTTGTTATTGGGAATCTTTTAGTGCTTACCTTTTCGTTCGGAAAACTTTCCCTAAAGGTGTTGTTTACATCTTTTGAATCGGAAGCATTTCCTGAAGCTTAGAACCGCGCCTATTGTAACTTAAATAAGATACAATTTAACTCCCCTCCTCTTTATTTGCTTGTTAAGTCTGTTATGTAATAAACTTTGGTTTGATAAATTGGAGATTGAACTTTTGAGAATTTACTTAAAAAAGTCAATATTAACCCGTGGTCTTTTGAGCTTTTTCGAACTCGTAAGAGTCGCGCCGAATAGTCCGCACTAACGTCGAGCCAGAAAACGCAGAGCTGTGGTACCAAACGGGCGTCAAAATTAGAAACGTCAAAGCAAGGGACCAACGTCTTCGGAGTTCAAAGGCGAGGCCTTAATCTTCAGGTTTCAAATACCACTGTTGGAGAACCCAACCAGGTTAAAAAATGTGACCGGTAAGCTCTCGAATTTGTTTAACCATAATTATCATAGTCAACGGGAATTTCTGTAATATCTTTTCCCTTATTTTTTTTTTTTTTTTTTTTTTTATGAGAGGTCTTTTCTCTTATCTCCTTTTTGACCCAGAAATGTCCTTACACTAAATCTCCTATTTCCTACATTTCTCTTTTCTACGAGGCTTTCGTTAGCTATTTCTTTCTACACTTTTCTGTTATAGCTTGGTGAGGGAAATAATGTCATACAAAATAAAGATATATGCACATCAAGTACATGAAATATGCAAAACATAAGTAACGCAAGAATTCCACAGAATACACAAATAATACGATATTCTCTACTTGAATATATAAATAAATCTCTATTTTTCTTAATCATGTTTTACATCTGATAGGAGCATATAATGTTTAACATATAATAAAACAATGTAACCACAAAATTGGTAAGATTAAGATAAAGTGAGATCCTGTCCACCTTTATCAGTCATAGTTTACATCTGTTATAAGCATATAATGTACTTATGATAATAAAATCATAAAATTGGTGAAGTAAGTAATTAGTGAAAGGTGAAAGCATGTAAGATAATGTCACCTCAAAACTTATGCAAGTATTACTATCTTAGAGGAGAGGGTTAGTTTGTCATTAAGATAGTATATCTTCTGGGATTGTGGGAAAAACAAGATTCTAGGTTGTAAATTTTATTATTTTAGAATCTAGGGACATATGAATATAAATTGTTTAATTTATATGAAAATCTCTTTTAGCAGGGTAGGAAAGTCTTTGTAGAATTATGAGTTTATTTGTATGGACCTTGTGATTTTGGAGAGGCAGACTTGAAAGGTATGAATGTGGGAACGTGTGTAGTATATTTGCATATTTGGCGTATTTGTGGTATGTTCTTTTCTATTCCATCTAGAAATTTGAGTAATGCCTTGTATACTGATAGCTCTGAAGCTTTAGTTGGAGGTTGTTTTGAGGTTTACCGTGAGGAGGCGAAATTTCCAATATTTCATCTTGTTTATGAGTCGCTCTTGAGCGGTTAAGAGGTATTCTATGGTTTTTCAGTTCATCTGTTCTTCAGTTCTTCAGTTCTCCAGTTCTTCGGTTCTCCAGCTCTCCAGTTCTTCGGTTCTCCAGCTCTCCAGTTCTTCAGTTCTCCAGTTCTCCAGTTATCCGGTTCTCTAGTTCTTCAGTTCTTCATTTCTTCAGTTCTTCAGTTTTTCAGTTCTTCAGTTCTTCAGGTCTTCAATTCTTCAGTTATACTTTAGCTTTTTCAGGCTCTTATAATTCTAAGGTTGAGATGATGTACATTTGCTAATGTGCAATTAGTTGTTTTATATATTGAATTGAGAATGTAGATAGTGTTAGGTGATATTTGAATTTCTGTAGTACTCTGTAGTAGTTCATATTTGTATTGATAAGTGCTTCTTTATATTCTGTGCCTGGGTTGTTACAATCCGAAGAAAGGTAGAGAAGATTCTTTAAAGATAGAAGAGTTTGTTTAAGTAAGGGATCATCATTCACCCCAATCACCACCAACACCACCACCAACACCACCAAGGCCGCATGACGTCCTACGTCTCAATGGACAGAATGATAGTTCGGTACATGGGTGTTTATATTGTACATGTGGAAATTTGAGTGAGAGGTATTTGTAGAAGTATTTATCCACCGAAGCCGCATGACGTCCTACGTCTCGGTGGACAGAATGATAGTTCGGTACATGTGTGTTTATATTGTACATGTGAAAATTTGAGTGAGAGGTATTTGTAGAAGTGTTTGATCTCGAGGTGTGTGGTTGTGGGGGATGTCTGTCAAGAAAACCAACTCCTCCTAGGATTGTGTCTACGTCCAGCTCTGTCTTTATTTTTCTTAGTTTCTCTACATGAATAATTTCCAAGGTGTCATTTAATGGGTTAATGATCATAAATTTCTGGTTTCTTAGTGTCTCAGATTCGACGTAGGGAACTAAGAATTTCATGACGAGCTTACTGGTATGTGTGTGTGATGTTTCTTCATAACCATATCGCCCTGTTTGATATCCAGCGGGTGAGCTCTTCTGTGTTGTTTTCTTATGGGTTTGCGCTTTATTTTTTTTTTTACTGACCTCGTTATGAATCAGGTGCAGGGAGACATCTAACCACTTTAAGTGGGTCTCCATGGGGATTATGAACCAGAGAGTATCTCTGGCCAAAGATTACGAAAGGGGGGAGGGGGGTCTTCTTGATTGCTGAATCAATGGAGTCACTTATCGATGACTGAACTTGGAGTAGCTATTCCTTTCAAGTCCCGAGCATCTTTTGGCGGAGGGGCCTCAGTGTTTCGATGACCATCGTGTTCATTCATTCTTATAGTCCGTCTCCTTGGGGATAGTAAGCTGTGATGTAGCATCTATCAATGCGATATATCTCTTCAATGTGTCTAGTGATCTTGTTCTTGAACTCTTTACCGTTGTTTGATAACATTCTGCGTAGGATATTGTATTTGCAGAATATCTTATCTACGAGACTCTGTGCTACTGTTTCGACTGATTTTTCCTGGAGGAGTATGAGAATGATAAATTTCGAGAAATAGTCTACCACAACAAGGATACAATGTAAGCCCTGATGGCTGGTGCCTAGTTTTTGCAGATCTATGGTTAAAATCCATGTGAACAAGTTGCATAAATATGGCAAAGAAAACATGGACTGGAAGTCCATGTTTCCTTTGCTGTGTTTATGTAGATCTATAGTCAGTGTATCCTATGGTTCGAAGA
>NW_027467521.1:177500-185000 GCF_046742065.1 Oratosquilla oratoria
AATTTTCTTCTCCTCTCCCCTCCCTCCACACCCAGCCCTTCACGTACGCCATCGCTTAATAGACGAACAGGAATGTGACGTATTACAGTACAGTATTATTATTTTATCATATTATTACAGTAGTGTACATGTATTTTTATTATTACTGTATTTTATGCATTTAATACACTTTACACAATGTTCACATACACATATTTACACTATGTATAATTTATGTAAACGTACTTCTGTTTATATATGTAATTCACCTAAGCCTTGTGACGAATTAATCGTATTTCCATTATTTTAAATGGAAAAAGTTTTAAAAATCGAACGTTTCAACTTTCGACTAACTTATCCGCATGAATTGTGGCCGGCTTTTGAGGTACCACTGTATGTATATGTATATGTATATATATATATATATATATATATATATATATATATATATATATATATATATTATACATATATATATATATGTTTATATATATATATATATATATATATATTTATATATATATTTATACACACATATATAAATATATATATATATATACATACATACATTATATATATATATATATATTTATACATACATTATATATATAAATATATATACATTATATATATGCATACATACAGCATATATATATATATATATATATATATATATATAAATATGCAAACTGAATTAAACACAACAGCGTTATCACAATTATTAATTTTCTTTCTAATGTTTTCAATGCTCCTCACTAGAGTTTTGACTTTGGAAGGATGAGCATAAATACATACACACATATACCAAAGGCTTTTTCCCCCTACACGGGAGGTAGCCAAAAAGAAAAAGGCATAGAAACCACTCCCACCCATTCCATTTCCTATATATTCCACTCCCCTCCACCCTCCTCCCTCTTATTTTGGCACCTCCTGGATGACGGGTCATCCCTGCAGTCTGTCCACTGCCCTGGGTCAGAATCAGTGTCGCAAGACACAGCACATCCACAGCAAGGCCGCTTCATAAATTCGGCGACCCCCCCCCCCCCCACCACCACCACCACCACCGTTCCCCCATGCAGAAAAGGAGACGACGGGGAGAAATCCCTTCGGGCTGCGTCTTTTTTTTTTTTTTTTTTTTTTTTTTTTTTCCCTTATACATACTTCCTCACCCTCCATCCCCCACCCATTCCCCTTCATGCATCACAGCATCATCTAGACACAACCCCTCTCCATTCACCCCTATCTTCTGTCCTCTCCCGTCCTTCCTCAACAGACATTCCTCTCTTTTGTAATGCCCCTTTTACCCAATCCATCCATCTCATCCTAGGACGCCCCCTCATATTCACTCCTTCCACATCTGCCTTCCACACTTCTTTTACTAATCTTTCTTCACTCATTCTTTCCATGTGTCCAAACCATCCTAATACTCTTTCATCAACCCTATCTCCCAGTTCCCTTTCCACCCCTGTTCTCCTCCTCACCTCCTCATTACTCACTCTATCCAGTCTAGTAAACCCTATCATACTTCTCAGACATTTCATCTTAACCATATTTAAACTCCTTCTCTCTTCCTCTCTCATGTTCCATGTTTCTGCCCCGTACAATGCTGTTGGCACAATCACTCCTTCATATAACCTCCTCTCAGCATCCATTCCCAGATGTCTATTTCTCATTACACTTTTCAATCAACCAAGGCATTTACTCGCTTGTCTCAATCTACATTCTACCTCCACCCCCACTCCTCCCTTTCCTGTCACATTCGCACCCGAGTATCTCAAAATATCCACTTCCTCCAGTCCTTCACCCTTAATGCTCACTTCCAGCCTGCTGTCACTCTCTCCCCTCGTACATCTCATCACCTTTTGCCTACATTTATCTTCAGCTTCTTTCTTTCACACACCTTCTCAAACTCTGTCACTAACTTCTTCAATCCCTCCTCTGATCCTGCTACAAGCGCAGTGTCGTCAGTAAACGACAACTGTCTCACCTCCCACTTTTCTCCATTTTCTTTAATCATCTCCAACCCCTGACCCACTACCCTTGCATTCATTTCTCGCACCACCCCATCCATGTAAAGATTGAACAGCCAGGGCGACATAACACATCCCTGACAATGTCCCCCCTTTACCTCAAACCATTCACTCTCTCCATTTCTAATACTAACACAAGCTCTACTACTCTCGTAAAACTCTTGACTGCTCTTAACAGCTTTCCTCCTATCCCATATATCTGCAGTTCCTCCCACAGTGCCTTTCTGTCTACCCTGTCTAGATCCATAAAAGCCTAAAACAACATCCTTACCTTTTCCTATAGCTTTCTCACATATCTGTCTTACCACAAAAATCTGATCTACACAACCGCTACCTGTCCTAAACCCACACTGTTCCTCACCAATTAATCCATCTGTTCCTCTCCTAATCCTCTCAATCAAGATCCTCCCATAAGCCTTCCCAACTACACTCAATAAGCTGATCCCTCTGAAACTACTACACTCACACTTGTCCCCCTTTCCTTTGTAAAGCGGAACTGCACAGGCACTCCTCCAGTCCTCCGGCACTCTACCCTCTCTCAAACAAACATTAAATAACCTCACCAGCCAGTCCACCATAACTGTACCTCCTTTCTTCAGACATTCTGCATGGCATTCATCCAGACCAGGTGCCTTACCTGCTCTCATCATCTTAACAGCTGCTTTCACTTCATCCTTTCCTATTTCTCCTCCATTTTCCTCACTCATCACTCTCATTTTCTTAGCGCTTCCCACTGCAACTACCTTTCCCTCCCTATCCTCCTTCACATTTAGCTGCTCCCTAAAATAATCTGTCCACCTTCCTCTCACTGCCTTCTCTTCCATTATCATCTCTCCATCTGCACCTTTTATCTTTTCTTCTCTACTTGATTCGCCTCCTCTTTCTCTTTTAAATTCTTTCCAAAACATCTTTTTATTGCTTTCAAAATTTTCTGTCATACTGTTACCCCATTTCACATCTGCTCTCCTCTTTGTTCCCTTTATCTCATGCTTAACTTCCCTTCTCTTTACTTTGTACCTCTCATACGATTCCCTCGTCCTAATTTATATGAATGCCTGCTTCTTCTCTCTTACACCTTTCTTTGTTTCCTCATCCCACCACTCACTACCCTTCTCTCTATTTACTCCCGCCCTCCTTGTTCCACACACCATCTTTGCACACCTTATGACTCCCTCCTTGAACCATCCCCATTCCTCCTCCACTCCTAGTTCTACTCTATCCTTTACTTCCTCCCACTCCTCTTTCAGCTTCTTCTTATACTCACTCTCCTTTCTCTCTCTCTCTCTCTCTCTCTCTCTCTCTCTCATTTAAGCAGTTTACTCTAAGTAGTCGTCACTCAGGTCAGGTCAACCGGGTAGCTGCTTCATTTAGTGATATGGCGAGTGATTGTGTTACCGTGTTCAGCGCCGATGAGGTACAATCTCTACTTAGTAGAATTGAAGCCTTGGAGGATGCTGTTAAGTTCCTGAAAGAGGAGAATCGAGTTCTCCGCTCGAAGGCCCAAAATACGGGAGACAAAACTAGTTATGATGGATGGAAAACGGTGAAAAATAAGATGCGGAATAGTGGAAAAAGTCCTCACCAGCCCCGCTGGATTGCAAGAACTCGTTTCAAATAGTAGTAAAGCTGCAGGAAGAAGAAACTAATGAAATTCAAGAGAAGAAGGGAAGGGCAGACGCTGGATCCCTGCCCACAGGTAAGATTTTGGTTGTAGGACACAGTCAAGTGAAGTACTTAGACAGGGCTTTCTGCGATAAAGATAGGAAACATAGAACGCAGGTGTGTTTCCCCGGCGCGGGGATAGGAGATGTTAGAGATAGGATTGAAGAGTGTTTAGTAGGGGAAGTTAAGGACCCAGTAGTTTACTTAAGTGCCGGGGGAAATTATATAGGTAAGTTAGGGAGTGAGGAATTATTTGCGCGGTTCCGGGATGCGCTAGATAAGATTAGAAATAGGGGAGGTGTTCCTGTTGTATGTGGAATCCTTCCGAGGCGTAGAGTTGGAGGCATGTGGCATTCCAGGGCTATTGCAATGAATTGCATGCTGGCAAAACATTGTAAGGCCAATGCATGGGCATTTGTCGACAACTGGGACCGCTTTTATGGTAAGAATCACCTATACACAAGGGACGGGGTACACTTGTCGCCCAGAGGATTTCGGCTCCTTGCTGAATCCCTTGAGCGAGAAGTAGGCATCCTACAGGGTTTTTTCGGGTAGATTACGTGGGAGTAGGGGGGGGGTTATCGGAATATAGTTTATGCAATAGAAGCAACTTAGAGAGGGACTGTGAAAAGAATTACCAAAGCAGGTGGAGTGAAGATAAACTTAAAGTTTACTATACAAATAGCAGAAGCATAATTAACCAAATTTATTTGCTGCGAGGTAAAGCATGCGTAGAGAATTTCAATATTATAGCTATTACTGAACCCTGAATCAACATGGCTGATAAACATTTCCTACCGGAAATCGAAATAGAACGATATAAGTTTTTTCACAAGGATAGGGTTGGCAGGAATGGGGGAGGTGTAGCACTTTTCGATAGAAATACATTAAACTGTATAATCAACAATTCGATTAAGGAAGAGGACTGTACGGAATCCATTTGGGTAGAGACTATAGGCAAGAATAAGAAAGTTATCATTGGTGTCTTGTATAGACCTCCTAACCTCAGCATTGAGCAGACTGATCCCTGATTCATGAAATTCACAGAGCGTCCCAGTACAAAAATGTTGTGATCATGAGAGATTTTAGTTATAGAAACATTGACTGGGAAACTTTAATAGATCATGAAGCGAAGAAATTCCTAGATGTGGTGCAGGATAATTTCCCAAAGCAGGTGAATACCGATCCTACGATGGGACAAAATACCCTGGACTTAATTTTAACTAACAATGAGCACCAAATTAGCAGCGTAATAGTGAGAAATAGTCTAGACTCTAGCGATCATCAAGAAATAAGATTTAATGTTATTTGGGAAAAATTAGAAAGTACGAATAACGTCCAAGTACCAGACTTCAGGAGAGCAAACTTTGACAATATAAAAACCTATTTGAAATTGAATACGAAATGTCATGCGGACGTTTCGAACATTGTCGGGTCTCGGTGCGTGATTGGGGGTCAGGTCAGAACTAGAGGTCGGGTCACGGAGGGTAATATGCATACCTTGGGTCAGGTCGTTTGGGGCAGAGGGCTCAACAGTCAGGTCAGCGATTTGGATGAAATGTATAGCAATCTAACTGATCTAATTATTAATACATAAACCATTTATCCCCCTAAAGTCAATACGGAAAAATAGTAATACTCCCAAATAGATGACGGAGAGATTGAAACATGAGATCGGAATGAAAAGAGGACTTTACGTAAAAATAAAAAACGGGAAATAACACCTTAGAGCAAGATATAACGAAATAGCAAAGCTGGTTAAAAGAAATACACGTACAACGAAACGTAATTATGAAATCAAGGTTGCCAGTTAAGCAAAATCCAACCCAAAGGGTTTCTTTCACCTCTATAGAACAAAAAATAAAGAAAGAATAGGACAAATTAAAAACGATGAAAATGTCATGATAGAATCGGAGGAAAAAATGAGTGAGGAGTTTAACAATTATTTTCTATCGGTGTTTAATAATGAGAGGTTAGATAAAGTACCTGACTGCGATCCGATTTTCAGATGGGATGAAGAAAGTAGTCTATCTAATATCAGCACTAGTAAAGAAGATGTTGTCAAGCAAATTGAAAGACTTAAAGCTACAAAATCTCCGGGTCCAGACGAAATTTTTCCAAGAATGCTTAAGGAGTGTAAATTTGAAATCTGCGACCAGTTAACTGAAATATTCAATAAATCGGTAGACACTGGTTTTGTGCCAACTGCTTGGAGGCAGGCAAACGTTGTTCCTGTTTTTTAAGAAGGGAGATAGATCGTCTATATGCAACTACAGGCCAATCAGCATGGTATCGGTTATAGGAAAAATGCTTGAATCAATAATAGTAAATAGACTCAGAAAACACATCGAAGGACATAATTTAATTCATGATTCACAGCATGGTTTCTCCAAGGGTAAGTCATGTGTGACTAATCTTCTATCCTTTTACACTAAAGTATATAAGGCGTCAGATAACAATGGAAATTACGATGTTATTTGCCTTGACTTTAACAAAGTTTTCGACAAGGTGCCACACCAGAGACTACTAAATAAAATCAAAGCCCATGGCATAGGAGGAAAAGTGTTAGAATGGATTAGAGCTTGGATTAGTAACAGAAAACAGCGGGTCACCATAAATGGAGTAAAATCTAGGTGGGGCAATGTTACTAGCGGGGTCCCCCAGGGCTCGGTTTTAGGTCCCTTGTTGTTCATTATGTACATAAACGACTTAGACGATGGGATAAATAGTGATGTTAGTAAGTTTGCGGACGACACTAAAATAGGACGCCTAATTAGGTCAGGAGACGACGCAGAGATTCTGCAGGATGATCTTAATAAATTGTTAACATGGTCGGTGAAATGGCAAATGAACTTCAATATCTCTAAGTGCAGCGTGTTAAACGTAGGGCTACACAACACCGAAAATAGATACAGCTTAGATAACACGTTTTTAGACAAATCTGAGTGCGAGAGGGACTTGGAAGTTATGGTGAGTCCGGACCTTAAAACCAGGAAACAGTGCATTAGCGCCAGGAATAAAGCTAACAGAGCATTAGGTTTCATTGCTAGGACGGTAACGAATGGAAGTGCAGAGGTAATTGTTAAACTCTATCTAGCGATAGTTAGCGCCATCCCTGATTATGCGGTACAGTTTTGGTTTCCGTCCTACAGAATGGACATCAATTCACTAGAGTCAGTATAGAGAAGAATGACCAGAATGATACATCGACTCAGAAATTTGCCTTACGAAGAGAGGCTTAGGCACCTTAACTTACACTCTCTGGAAAAACGCAGAGTGCGGGGTGATATAATAGAAGTGTTCAAGTGGATCAAAGGCTATAACAAGGGTGATACAAACAAGGTCATCATAATAAAACAACAGGGTAGGACTCTCAGTAATGGTTATAAACTGGACAAATTTAGATTTAAGAAGGAAATAGGCAAGAATTGGTTTACTAATAGGGTGGTCGATGAATGGAATAAACTTAGTAACAATGTAGTAAGCGCTGAAACTATCAGTTGTTTTAAAAAACGATTAAACAACTTTATGGATGGGGATGACAGGTGGTGATGGATACGGAGCTGCCTAGTGTAGGCCTTATGGTCTTTTGCAGTCTCCTTTATTCTTATGTTCTTATGTTCTAAGTACCTCCCTACCTGCTGCCCATTTCCTCTTTCTCCACCTATTCTCCACTCAAATTACCTTCCACCAGAAAATGATCTGATATTCCCCCACTCTCTCCCCTTAGAAAATGTACATCCTTAACTCTTGCTACCATACACCTGGTCACCACTATATAGTCCATTAACGCTCTATCTACCACCCTTCCATCCACCACCCTCTCCCA